>NC_134483.1:415767214-416054714 GCF_040206685.1 Ascaphus truei | reverse complement strand
AAACAAATGCCAGCTTTTATTATGTCACAAAAATTTCGCCGATCAATACATGGAGAACGGATTAACTGACAGCTATACAGTTCTTTAGGTAGATAGAGATTGCACACATTAAACTATTAAAGTAAAAAAATTAATTAAAAAAAAAAAAAAAAAAGACTGAACTGCAGCTTTAAATCCACTCGCCCGGGGCGAGCAAATGTATAGGTTTGTCGAACGATGATGATGATGATGATGATGATGATGATGATGATGATGATGATGATGATGATGATGATGATGATGATGATGATGATGATGATGATGATGA
Organism: Ascaphus truei; assembly: GCF_040206685.1. Taxonomy (NCBI): domain Eukaryota; kingdom Metazoa; phylum Chordata; class Amphibia; order Anura; family Ascaphidae; genus Ascaphus; species Ascaphus truei. Next base: position 416,054,407 of record NC_134483.1, on the reverse strand, counting down.
TGATGATGATGATGATGATGATTTTACCTGTGTGGCCCATATTTTTTTTTCTTGGAGCAGTTCGGCCCTTCTCACTTTACGAGTTGTGCAGGCCTGATGTAAAGGTGGAAACATTGGTGAGGTTTCGTTTGCAATAGGTGAGTTTTAACCTTTTCTCCTCTCCACTTTCCTGTTCTCAATTTGGCTATGTGGCATGCTCGACTAGCTGAGAGGGAAAAAAGAGCAGACAGCGCACAACTCTCATGGTGTAGTAAATTTAATTATATTGAAAACGAAGTGAAGGTGATAATCGCACATACCTCAATATAGACAAAATCAGGCATTACATATACTGTATTTAGGCATATGTTACCAAACAGCATTCTGCAGTCAGTATGGCCCCTCATCCGGCGGACATCAAGATGTTAACCTGGCAGCAGAAGATGGAATCCGATGATGGCGGACCCCCCTAGGCAGTTGCGTATGGTTAGTTGCAGTTGAATCCTAATGCTGAAGAACCGTAATGTCCCGCACCTTTTTCCAGGTGTCTGCACTCGTAAGCAAGATACTGGGTGAGAGATCAGCTCCTGCACAGCACCAGTTCAAGTCCCGGCTGTGTTTACACGCGGTGTCACCCACTGACATTACTAGACCCGCGTCTGCAAATGCGATCGTCAATAGGGCAATGAATGCAGACAGGGATGAATGCAGCAATAATGCTGGCTCAGATAAAGTCCATAGTAAAAGTCCTACGCATTTCGTATAATCAATACTTCATCAGGGATTTTTTGAATCTAGTACAAGCACAAAAACTTTTTTGAATCTAGTACAAAACTGATTTCATGCGCATAGCGCGCCCCCTCCGCTTCCGCGCGCACACGCCAGCACGCTGTATAGATGCGATCATTGCCTTTAAGCAGTCTGATCACTCAGCATGCGGACGCGCCCGCGCAATCTGTCTATGGACGCAGCCTTATGGCGAATTTTGAAATGGTGTGACACACTATGCTTTTGATAACCTATTCGAATATTTCTTGCGTGTTCCAAAATTCTCACTTAAAGCTGTCGTTTCGTTCGCCCTATATACTGTTTACTGCATGGACATTGTAAAAGATATACGACAAATGTCGTGTTTAACGGTTAAACAGCCAATCCGCTGAATTGCACTTTCTTTTGAAGCGGAATGACCTGAAGGAGGTGATAACTCCCTCCAGAGATGGGGGGGGAGGGTTGTGAGGGGGTGGGGGAGAGAGCTCTCTCTCTCTCTGCCATATCTCCGGATCTGAAGGGAACTAGCTCTACCTATCTCACCTCCTTGAGGTGCCGAGAAAAAACACGGTAGTTGCTTGACGCGGTTTCACCTTTTTGCACTTAACGGAGCTGCAAAATTTTCAGTGAGTTGGCAAAAAATGCGCGTTTGAGCCTGTTTGGTCCTACCTCTCAGATTGGCAAAGCCAAAATGAAACAGCTTCTAAAAAGTCTTTTTCACCTGGTTTGGACATGTAAGACGAGCTTACAGAATATTAAAACCTGCAAACCCAAGCAGAAAGGGCCCTTTTGGCAGAGATATTCACAACTTGCAACTACTGTACTAGAATATACCCCTTTGAGCACATCACTATCCACCATCTTCTTCATTTCTGAACATAACAGGTGTTATTTAATAACAAAACAACCTGATATTCATGCACGTTTTGCTTTGTGAGTCACTCTGAGGACTGAAATGTCTTACTTAATGATGTTATGTTCTCTTTTTCCACCTGATCCTTCATGCCAGACAGTTATCTTATGTTATTTTGGTCTTACCATTGTTTGCATTACATTTGATGCAAATGAAAGCAGAAAGTTTAAAAAAAAAAAGGAACCTATGATTTCTATTGCATTGAAACATTAGAGGTTAGACTGCTCTGGGTAAGCCTTGGTAGGGCCAAGAAGCAAGCAGCATCCCATCTTTAGTGGACCATTTTTTAAGTGGGATACACTGCAGATCACGCCTGTTTCAAGATCCTAACAGTAGGGTGACCATTCGTCCCGGTTTTGCCGGGACAGTCCCGGTTTTTGCTGGGCTGTCCCGGTTGCCCGTCCGTCCCGGGAATGTCCCGGTTTTTCTCCCTGGTGCGCGGGGGAGTCGACGACGATGCGAGGGGGGGGGATGCGCAGGGGGAGCGAGCGGCGGTGCCGAGGAGGAGGATGCAGCAGCCGGGTAGTATTATTTCCATGTTATAATGCCGGGGGGGGGGGGGCTGAGCTTTAGAGAGTAGAGGCAGGGGATTGGTTGGAGGTCAGAGGATCTCAGGGGCGGGGCTTTCTACCGGGGCCGGATGGAGTGAGCTGCTTCTCAGTGAGCTGCTTGTGTGTGTGTGTGTCTATGTGTGTCTCCTGTCTGTCTGTCTGTCTGTGTGTGTGTGTGTGTGTGTGTGTCTGTGTGTGCTGTCTGTCTGTGTGTGTGTCATAGGAGGAGAGGAGGCAGAGGTATGAGGAGGGGGAGATATGACGAGCTGAGGGGAAGGTATTAGGAGGGGGAGATATAAAGAGGGGGGAGATATGAGGGGGGAGAGTGTAGGTATGGGGAGGGATTGGGAAGATATGAGGAGGGATGGGGCAGGTATGAGGAGGGACGGGGCAGGTATGAGGAGGGATTGCGCAGGTCTGAGGAGGATGGGGCAGGTATGAGGAGGGATGGAGAAGGTATGAGGAGGGGAGGGGAAGGTATGAGGAGGGGAGGGGAAGGTATGAGGAGGGGGAGATATAAGGAGGGGGGAGATATGTGGGGGGAGAGGGTAAGTATGGGGAGGGATGGGGAAGGTATGAAGAGGGATGGGGCAGGTCTGAGGAGGGATGGGGCAGGTATGAGGAGGGATGGTGCAGGTATGAGGCGGGATGAGGAAGGTATGAGGAGGGGAGGGGAAGGTATGAGGAGGGGAAGGTATGAGGAGGGGAGGAGAAGGTATGAGGAGGGGGAGATATAAGGAGGGGGGGAGATATGAGAGGGAGAGGGTAGGTATGAGGAAAGGATGGGAAGGGAGAAGTATGAGGACAGGAAGGTATGAGGAGAGGAGGGGAGGTATATGGAGAGTTGGGGGAGTTATGAGGGGAAGGAATAAGGAGAGGGGGAAGTATGAGGGGGCAGGTATGAGGAGAGGAGGGGAAAGTATGAGGTGAGGGGCTGTGTGTGTTTGTCACTGTGTGTTTGTCACTGTGTGTGTGTGTGTGTCACTGTGTGTGCACGTATATTGGAGAGGGGGGAAAATACATGGGGGTGGGGGTGTAAGAGAGGGGGGGAAGGAATGGGTGACTGGGGAGTGTGAGGTGGGATGAGAGTGAGGTGGTGTGTGAGATGGGGGTGTTCTCGCAAGGCCGCCGAAACGTGGGTAGGGGGCCCCGGTGAAAACGTTGTTCCTGGGCCCTGGAAAAGCTGTCTGCGACCGTGCATGGCAGTGATGTCACTGTCTGCGGCCCTGCATGGCAGTGATGTCACTGACTGCCACGAGGAGAGCAAGAGACCCTATTTTGCAAAGTGTAATATACACACAAGGTCAGGAAGGTCACATTTTTAAAAGTCTTAATTTTAATTAATGCCTACATTTTTTTATTTAATTTTAATTTATGTCAATTAATTATTTATTTAATTTTAATTTGTTAATTATTTTAATTTTAATTAATGTCTTCATTATTTATATACACACAAACACACACTTCAGGGCCCACCTCCTATACACACAGACACACACTGCAGCCCCCACCAACGGGACGCATTATGGTGCAGAGGCATCACGTGATGCCACATTGTCATGGCAACATGTCACCGCCTGCCGTCAGTGTCTCGTTGTCATGGCAACGGGGTGCGTCACATGATGTAATGTGTTTTATAAATAATTTTTTATTGTGTCCCGGTTTTTCATTTTGAAAATCTGGTCACCCTACCTAACAGGCATGATCTTTCTTTTCCCGGGTGCAGTACACACTGGATTACTTGTTGCTGTATCTGCTATTAATCTCTGCTGTGCTGACCTGATTAGTAAATGCAACAGCTAGCATAGGAATGAGAAATATGTGATTACAAATACTATTTGTCTTCTGTGCCTCTCATGTGTTCATGGGCCTGTCTGGGATCAGGTGACTTCTTAGGCCAATATATTCAGAGACAGACTTGAGAAGCAGCACTGCAGGGGGCCAGCAGCATCCCATTTTTAAAGGGATCCATTTTTAAGTGGGATACACTGCATAGTTTAACGGAGTGGCTCATTTTTAAGTGGGATACACTGCAGAGTTTAATGAAGTTGGTGGCCATTTTCAAGTGGGATACACTGCAAATGTTAACAGGGAGTTCAAAGGAAGTGAAAAAAGAAGTGGACAATTGTACACCTGGATTTTGGAATTGAACTGCGCTGGAAAGGAGGCCACTTTCTACCAGATTTAAGATACCTCAATCTTCACTCTACATCCCCACCATTCATATATTGGATTTAGCACATATTTTACTTTGAACTTACCCTAACTCCATTTTCAGTGCCCAATACTCACCACTGAACTTGCACTACTACGACTGTCATGCCGTCTCTACTATTTATTTGTGCTCTAAACTAACTTCTTTTCAAACTAGAACATTATTTCTACCATCCTCATTATGTCTCTAACTCCAATCATATATCTCTATATGTCCTTCCTTCTCCACTCTCTCAGTTCACATGAACTCTTTTCCTATCTGCTCCCTCTGACACTACACTCCCCTTTGCCGGTGTCCTTTAAAATGCTCACTCCCTTTCTAACCAGTTTCTCTCTGTAAATTACTTCTTTTTTCTTTCACTTTCTGCTCTTCTTTGCTTTAACCGAGACTTGGCTCACTAAGTCTGACTCTACACTTGAAGCTGTCCTGTCCTATGGTGGCCTTTCTTTCTCCCTCACTATGTGCCCTGATGGAAGGGTTGGAGGCGTGGGGCTCCTCCTCTCCTCAATCTGCCAATACTGAACTCTTTCTATTGCTCCCTCTCTTTCCTTCCTTTGAGGCTCACACTGCCTAGCTTTTTTCTCCTCTCCCTTTCCACATGGCAGTCATCTAGCGCCCACCTACCTCTACTCATCCCCCTTCTGTATTTTGCTCTCATTTTGAACCCTGGCTCTCCGTATTTCTCTCCTCTGACTCTCCTGTTCTTCTCCTTGGAGACTTCAACTGCCATATTGATGAACCCTCTCTCCTGGGGCTTCTTGCTTTCTCTTTCTAACTGCTTTTGGATTTCACAAATAGTCTACAGACAGCATTTTGTGTTATATATATGGTTCCCTACTATGATTTATGTGAACTACCACTCTGCCTAGGGTAGGGTTAATACTTACCTGTATTCAGTTGGATTTATCCTAGATATCCCTGCACCCTATTCACCCGTGATTGAAGTTTTAAGTGTTTTTAGCTGTCCTGAGTTTGTGTTACCGCGCCGTATTTTGCATTACAATAAAGTCTTTATTATTTTCTGCCCAAGGGCAGTTTTAGTGGTAATTGTCCTCCCACAGTGTTGGGAGCGGTTACTTATTGGCACCCTTTAGAGCCCAACTACCTATTAGGAGTTGGGGTTATTAAACCCTCAATATATTTCAGTCCTGTTGTGCAGCTAACTGGGATCTTTGTTGGAGAATCTCTGTCTCCGTGTACATGTCTGTTTGTTATCATTATCCCTTTTGCACCGACTGTTATTACACCACTCATGATTTACGTGATTATGTGGTGAGCGGTATATAACAAGTTATATGCATATGACTTCTTTTGGACATAGTTAGTGTCCTCTCTGATATACCAGCTCCCCTTCCCTAGGGGGAACGATAATTAGGATTATAATTCTGAAACTGTGTGAGTCATTCTATGAGACCTGGATATGTTCAGTGTCCTTAGCTCTATTTATTAATATATATAGGCTATTCCTTCTGCCTTTACATATTGTTTTTTTTCCCCCCTCTGCACGCATCACACAAGCTCGAATTACCGAGCCTGTATCATGACAGGTTTTTTGTCCACTCAGCAGGACTTTGGCTTGTGGCACACTGAAGCACAAACCCTCTTTTCCAGCAATGAGCCCCCACCTACAGAAACACCACACAAAAACATTAATAGATTCTTCAACGATCTAGAGAGACTATACTGCATGAGAGCTAAAATCTGGTGGGAAATAGCGAGCCTTGAGAACTATTTGAAACTTAATATTGTTCCTAGAGGTCTAAGGGTTAATATAGCCCCCTCACACCAGATTAGCGATGAATCTTTTCACACACAGTGGGAAACAATTCTATTAAAATGTTCAGCGGACCTGATGAAACTCCTAGTGAAGTTTGAAACTAACAGATTTGAGACCATCCAAACTGAATTAGTTAAAAAAACTACCCGAAATTGAAACCTGGAAAGAGATTTCTAATTTTGATAAATACGAATCCAAATTAAAATCTCAAGTGGACAAATTCATAGCAGAATTAAGAGAAAGGAAACATGGTAAATATCTACGGGATAAAACTGATTTCGAGGAGAACCGTATCTTTAAATATAAAATATTTAAACACAGGAACAAATATTCACGACATCAGACAGCACTGAATTCCTCTACTGAGTGGGAGGGCTCAGCAAGTGATTTATATCAGGAAACAGTGAAGGGAACGAGAGTACCGTCCACCACCCCGGCGCCCTCTACTAGTACTTCCAATTTTTTAGATCTGTAAGGCCCATCCTATCTGAGCAACACCATAGGAGGAGGACTAGGAGGGGATCGAGACGATTACTTGAGGGACAGAAAAGTGTGGGGGTACAAAGATCCAGGTCACAAAAAACCCAACAAGAGAAAGAACAAACAAAAACAGAACCCACACAGGTCATAAACTTGTCCTCTAAATTATTAGATAACCATCATCTGCGGGTATTGGCGAAGGGACTTTCCTTCTGCCCAACCAGCAAGATGAACTTGTTCGAAAATGTGAAAGATGTGAATCTCTTTTCTAGAAAACTACTTCTTCACAAATTCTTTACTAGGAGACAACAGAGAAATAATGCCAACACACCTCTTGAGGATTTGAATCCTCTTGATTTAGAGAATCTAGCAGCACTTGAGGACCTGCTGGCAGAAAGTGACAGACCAGCAGGAGAGGGCCCGTTTACACAATTTAAAGCGAAGTCCACCTTTACACCTCCACAGGAAATTAGTGCCCAAGTTAAGGTATTCACTGAACTGGTCACACATGATCTAGAGAGACTTGACAATAAGACTAGTAAATACAACTTGAATATAAAAGAACACCAAGCACTCAGGGAACTGTGTAATGATGATACCCTGGTGATCAAACCATCCGATAAGGGTGGTAACGTGGTGTTACTAGATAAATCTGCATATATGAAGGAGTGTTTAAGACTACTGGCGGATAGAACTTGCTACCAAGTACTGGATAGTGACCCCACTATCACTTTCCAAAAAGAATTATTAACGATCCTAGAGACTGGCAAGACAAACAAAGCGATTAACAATAAAGAGTTTGAATTTCTCTATATAAAACACCCAAAGGTAGCCACATTCTACCATCTACCTAAGGTACATAAGGGGAAGAATCCACCTCCCGGGAGACCAATAGTGTCTGGGATTGGGAATCTAACGTCCAATGCCAGCGTCTATATTGACAAGCTATTGCGCCCGTTTGTGAGCTGCCTACCCTCCCATCTGAGAGACACCAAAGACGTGCTGCGTAAACTTGAGGACGTCACTATCAGTCCCAGCACGTACTTGGTGAGTCTTGATGTGGAGGGACTCTACACCAGCATTCCGCATCCGATTGGTATGCGAGCTGTTGCCCATTTTCTGAGGTCGAGAGGGCAAGACCTACTGATACACAACGATTTCATTCTCCAGTTACTGGACCTTACCCTAACTAAAAACTATTTTGTGTTTAATAACAAATACTATCATCAGATCCAGGGTACCGCGATGGGGACCACCTGTGCCCCCACCTATGCCAACTTATATCTAGGCTGGTGGGAGGAAACGGTGGTCTTCAGTGATGCCCTGGAATCATATGCGGTGTTTATTGAACTGTGGGTAAGGTTCATTGATGATATCTTGATGATATGGACAGGTACACTGTATCTTTTAAATGCATTCGTTGGGGTACTTAACACCAATCAGCATAACCTCAGGCTCACTATGGTCTCCAGTCTATCTAGCATAGATTTTCTGGATTTAACTATCTTTAAAGATAATGAGGGAAAGCTAGAAACCACTATTTTCAGGAAAAGCACAGCGACGAATAGTCTTCTAAGAGCGGAGAGCCAACACCCAAAACATGTAATCAAGGCAATACCAACAGGCCAGTATTTACGCCTACGGCGTAATTGCTCAAATATGACACAGTTCAAAGAACAAGCCAGTATTATGACAAACAGGTTTCTGGAACGTGGTCATTCAAAGGGGAGTTTGAAAAGAGCCTATAATAGGGCAGTTGATACACCAAGAACACAACTCCTGGCTAATACCACACCAGGAGATACGAGTAACAACTATAACCCGATTCGGTTTATTGGCACATTTAGTGATCAATGGGGTTCAATTTACCGTATTTTTAACCAACACTGGCACATCCTCCGGGAGGATGCGGACCTAAGAGAGGCATTGTCCATAACACCTAAACTCACTAGTAGGAGGAGTCGCAATCTGAAGGACTTCCTAGTGAGAAGCCACTTTCAGGTCAGGTCACGGGTAACCTGGTTAGATCAAAAACCAAAGGGCTCATACGCGTGTGGGCGATGCAAAGCGTGTAGATATGTACCGAAAACTATGGAATTTATGGACTCTAATAAGACACATACGTTTAAAATCAAGGAGTACATCAACTGTACCACAGAAGGAGTGATTTATTTGATCATTTGCTCCTGTGGGAAACTGTATGTGGGCAAAACTTTTAGACAATTTAAGACCAGGATTCTCGAACATCTCGGATCCGTAAGGAATTCTAAAGACACACCATTGGCACGACATGTTATCAATCAACATCAAGGAAACTGTGACCATTTGGTGTTTATTGGGATTGAACATATCCCTTGGGGCCAACGGAAGGGAGACAGGAATAGGATCCTATTGCAGACTGAATGCAAATGGATATACACACTGGATACATTAAGCCCAAGGGGGTTAAATGAAGGATAGATCTACACCTCATTTATTTAGTGTGGGATCGTAACTGTGGCCAACAATGGATCACTATTCCAAGACATGGAGGGCCTAAGTCTGAGTTTCACCTATACACAATAAGGGGCCATCAGAGATACCTACCAACCCATGGGCATATATCAATTAAATATCTTCAATTCGACCTTAGGGGGATCCTGGTATATAGTTTTAAACTTAGATGTCCGTTTTGACCGTACGGGCGGACAGCCCAGGTTAGATCACTCCTACACCCACAGATGACATCACGGGCGTATGACTATAGTGGCCCCTACATATGTGCCCAGGGGTTGTGTCTGTACTGACCCTATAGGATTGATGTAGCCTATATGCATCAGAATGATACCCTGATTTTGGGTATCACTTACCACACTATATAGTGTAACTGAGTATCTATCAGTACACCATGAGCAGAGGATGTAAGCATCAATGTATACTTGCATGGACATAATAATAGTCTTGGGCACTAGCTTGACTCACTACACAGTCTCATCACTCCCCTTTGTTTGTCTATTTATTTATTTATATTGATATACATATATGCATGCTGGGCCATTCACCTTGATAGCCTACAAGGTTAGGGTACCTTTAAGAGCTGCACGTCACATAGGTATAAAGGAGGGCAGCGCAACTCAGTCTATCACCTCCCACCTTGAGAAAGCGCTAGCCCCACATGCGCGAAACGTACGTCGGCATGACGTCATCGCGTTGACGTCGTGGAGGAGGGATCACGGGTGAGGCTGTTCTAGTACTGAGCTGTTAGAGCGGGTAGAGTGGGGTCTGCTGCATTACATATTCAGTGTGCTTATATTGAGAGTATTAGCAGTCGATCAGAAGGTACTGTGGTGTGTTCTATCTGATTCCACTGTAGACTAGCTGGAGACAGGGTTGCGATATTGTACTTAGGTATATTTATGCTTACCAACATCCCAACAGACTCTGTTATATGACACACGGCACCCCAGGCTGACCACAATATCACCTCATAGGGGTATAAAGGCACCCACGGATACCAGTTGTGGTGCGGGATTGAGACTCTCGATCCATGTGTGTGTATATATATTTATGCTGATAGACACTCTGCTAAAGAAATACATCAGACACACTACACCCTATGCGGGCTCCATTTCACCTACAGCTGATGTGCGTTTAGGAACCTGCAGCACACTGCTTATCAGTATCACATCTATTAGCATTATTAGGTGGGGACCCAGAAAGTATTGTATGCTTTTGTGTTATATATATGGTTCCCTACTATGATTTATGTGATCTACCACTCTGCCTAGGGTAGGGTTAATACTTACCTGTATTCAGTTGGATTTATCCTAGATATCCCTGCACCCTATTCACCCGTGATTGAAGTTTTAAGTGTTTTTATCTGTCCTGAGTTTGTGTTACCGCGCCGTATTTTGCATAACAATAAAGTCTTTATTATTTTCTGCCCAAGGGCAGTTTTAGTGGTAATTGTCCTCCCACAGTGTTGGGAGCAGTTACTTATTGGCACCCTTTAGAGCCCAACTACCTATTAGGAGTTGGGGTTATTAAACCCTCAATATATTTCAGTCCTGTTGTGCAGCTAACTGGGATCTTTGTTGGAGAATCTCTGTCTCCGTGTACATGTCTGTTTGTTATCATTATCCCTTTTGCACCGACTGTTATTACACCACTCATGATTTACGTGATTATGTGGTGAGCGGTATACTGTATAACAAGTTATATACAGCCAGCAACCACAAGGACGGTCACTATTTGGACCTGGTTATCACTAAAAACTTTTCTCTTTCTGATTTGTCCATTTCACCTGTTCCTCTCTCTGACCATCATCTCATCTCATTTTCTCTCTCTCACTTCTCCCTTTCTCCAACTACCCCTTATTTCTGCAGAGACCTTCACTCTATTAATCTACCAGCTCTCTCTGCTCTGTTCCTGACAACGTGGTCAGGAATTACAACTCTGCCCAATCCTCCTCTCTTGATCTACATGCCCCTAATTTCCTCTGCTGTTCTCGCCCTTCTAAGCCCAGACCCTGGCTAAACTGCCACACGCATATTCCATTACTGCACTCACTCCTGTTAAGCCTCTGAGGTAAATCTCACAGTCTCCCTGACTTTCTTCACTACAAATGTATCCTCTCCTGTTTCAACTCTGCCTTCTCTCAGGCTAAAAAAACCTACTTTCATCACTAATCAACACTCACAAGTCTAACCCATGCCAACTCTTCTCTGTCGCTGCTGATCTCCTATTTCTCCTCTACCACTGGCCCCCTTGACCCCATTCCCTCCCATCTCCTCAAACCTCTAATCCCTACACTCACACATTTTCAACTCCTCCCTCTACTCTGCTACCTTTTCCACCTCCTTCAAGCACGCAACAGTTATACCTTTACTCAAAAACAGCAAGCTTGACCCAACCAGTCTCTCTAATTATCGCCCTATCTGCCTCCTGCCTTTTGCCTCTAAGCTCCGTGAATGCCTTCTATTCTGTCGCTTCCTCCATTTTCTCACCTCAATTCTTTCCTAGTTCCTCTACAATCAGGTTTCTGCACTGCTCACTCCACTAAAACAACCCTCTCTAAAATAACGAATGATCTCTGTGCTGCCAAAGACAAAGGCCACTACACTCTTCTCAAACTAATCAACAAAAGAAGATGGGACTCCCTAAAGAATTTAATCCCAGAAACTTCACAAAAAGGGGGCACTCATGGAAGTGTGCAAATATATCAAAATACACTTTATTAGTATGCAAATAATGATGAGGACAAACACAATAAAATTCTAAAAAACACAAAGTCACAGAGCGTACTGACCCCTCGACAATGGGCAGAATAAATGCTAAACACGCCAATATACAGCTGCAATTGCCAGTTGTTGACTGCTTGCCTTGAGAATTCTGCACTTAAAGCCATCCCATGCTACGAGATTCCTGCAGCACGCTGCGAGATTCCTGCAGCACGCTGCGAGATTCCTGCAGCACGCTGCAGGATTCCTGCAGCCAGACTAATGGCCCATTGGACAACACAGTGGGGATCCCTGCATTTGAATGGGACTCACGCTGTGTGAATCTTACCGGGATGCGAGTCCTATTCAAACTCAGGGACCCCCGTAGTGTTAATCCGAAGGGCCATTACAGCCTGCTGTGGACCATCTCACAAGTTACTGCAAGATGGTCACATATTTCCCTTGGCAAGCAGTCTAAAACTGGCAGTTGCATCTGTAAACCTGTTAATGAGTAGAATAAATGCTGGATTAGGCAAATATAAACCTACAGAGAACCATAAATCACAGAGGGTTAACCCAAGGTCCCCTCCTGAAATGCAGATGGCTGTACCTAGGAAAAGTGCACAATATATGGGTATCATAGATAGAAAAGCACATCATGAAGGGGAAATCCCCCAACGTGACCATGATAGAAGTGGTTAAGCAGAGCAAAACATGAATCTACACCTCATACTGATACACAGAAAAAAACGTAACTAAGTAACTAAGAGTTGCGTGAGTAGTAGGTAGAGTGAAACACACTGTATGGTAAATGTATCAGTGTATCAAAGGTTGTCATAGTATAATCCAGATCTTATAATAATGTAACTGCTCAACAAAATATGAAACCAGAGATATTAATAAACAATAGTCCCATAGTTTCTATCATGAATAAATGCACCAGTAGCCGGTAGCTATACAGTATAAGGTATTTCATCAGTGCAAAATAATTGACATTTAAAAAAAAAAAACAGCCCTGCTTTTTCCAAAGATAGCACATATGATTTCAGAAGCTGCGTATGAACCAACTCCTTGAAAGTCCTCTCCATAAGTTATTTTAGTAATTGTAGCAATGGTATGCAGATAATCAAATGAGGGGGAAGACAGTGGACATCACATGGAAAGCAGCAGTGCTGGTCATGTATACCACACTGTCTGTTCTCTGAGGCACAGGGAGGGCAAACACTCTGTGATGTAAACGTAAACCCAACACAGCGTTTCGCTGTTCTGGCTTCTTCAGGATTAACATCTCTGCAGCCTTTGTTACCGTGGACCACCCTCTTCAACTTCACATTCTTCATACCATTGGTATCCATAACAGAGCTCTATCCTAGATTCTTCTTACCTCTCCCATTGTACCTTCAGTGTCTTATTTGCTAACATCTCCATCTCCTCTCGTGAACTCTCTGTGGGTGTATCCCAGGGGTTTGTCCTGGGACCTCTTCTCTTTTCTCTTTACACACTATAAGTGTCCGTATCAAACTTTTGGGTTCATATATCACCTCTATACTGATGACACACAAATGTACCTTTCAACCCCTGACATTACACCTTCTGTACAGACGAAAGTTTCTGATGGTCCCTCCGCTATATCATCCAGGATGTCCCTCCGCTGACTCAAACTTAACATATCAAAGACTGTGCTCCTCATACATCCATCTAAGCCTGGCAATACTGCACCCTTCTACATTACTGATGGCAGAACTATCATACACCAAGTATAAGAAGCAAATTGCCTAGGTGTCACATTTGACTCCTTCCTCACATTCTCCTCTCATATACACAATCTGGCTAAATATAGTTTTTTCCTCCATAACATCGCAAAGATACACCCTTTCCTCTGTCGCTCAACTGTTAAAACTCTAATGCAGGCCCTCATTCTCTCCTGTCTTGACTATTGTAACCTTCTACTGTCCGGCCTTCCTGCCTCACCTGTCTAGAACCTATTCTAAACGCTGCTGCTAGAATCACTTTACTCTCTCCTAAATCTGTCTCAGTGTCTCTCCTGCTGAACTCCCTCTCCTGGCTTTCTATTAAATCCTGAATTACTTACAAAATTCTCCTCCTCACTTTTAAGGCTATACACTCTTCTGCCCGCCTTTAATCTCAGCCCTAATTTCTCGCTATATAACTGTTCGACTCTTGTGTTTTGCTCAAGGATGCCTTCTGCCTACACCTTTTGTATTTAAGCCCTTCTCCCACCTAAAATCTTTTCTCATTCACTGCCCTACACACTTCTGGAATGTCCTTCCCCTCAATATCTGACTGGCAATCTCTCCACCTTTAGGACCTTTCTTAAAACACTCCTCTTTAACAACGAGTATGGGTAGCTCTGCTGGCTGACACTATACATCTCAAATTCACTGAATTTGGCCCCTTGTAGATGCATTTAACATAACATCCTCCTAATGTATCTGTAAATTCTTCCTACTTACCACTTAGATTGTAAACTACTAAGATTTTAAGCTTGTCGGGGCAGGGACTCCTTTTCCTATTGTTTTGTCTGAAACACTTATTCCCATTGTGTTATAATATTATGTTGTGTATTTTAATGTTCAATGTACCTGGATGGTGCTATTTAAATAAAGATATATTGCACCTCTGATGAAGTTGCCGTCCGGTGACGAAACCCGTTAGGCTACTATCAGACGGATTACGCCATCACACAGTAGTATGATCGGACTGGATCGTGCTCAGAGCATTGTGAAGGTGAATTCCAGCTTTTCCCTCAAGCCTTCAGCTGATTGATCCCCACGCATTCATGCTTTGGAACATACTGTGGACTGCCATCTGTGAGGACGCTGAGGGCTATACATCACGTCTGGGACAGCTGTTGGTGCTGATCATTTCACGACATGCACATTTTAAGCCTACACTTGTGAGTGTACTTGTTTCCCTTCTCCCCCAATTAAATGTCACTTTTATACGCTATGGGGCGTGCGCTTTCTTTCTTGTTTTTTCTTTAAATTAAGATAGATATACACATACAGGGCTAAATATGTATATGTCTTGAATTGTGCAGCATTAAAAGTCAGTGGGAGGTGGTGCATCTGACTGAGCATAAGATTGTTTCGAGACTGCTGTGTGGATGGTTATGAGAAAGTGGAGATAAACCAGAAACCCTGAGTACACAGTTTGAATAGTCATATTAGTTTTGGATAGATGTACATTTGTTGAAGGATGTGACACTACAAGTTCATCTATGAAAAACTCTAATGGTGGTCTCCTAAAGGGTATCACAACATACAACTACAGAAAGAAACCATTGACTTATATGCCTCCCAAAATATTCCTCTATACATTACATGGAGACATACTTGTAAATGCACAAAGGTACCTGGGAAATATGCATATTTCCCATGTATCTCTTGCTATTTCCCCTCCCTCACAGTATAGTCTTAAAAAGGATTGGCAAAACTATAAATACATGGTGGAAATGTATGATTTTTGCTAAATGTTTAGGCTTTAAAGCTTGGTTAAATGTTTCCCCAGGAATCAAATAAAGGAGGGGGGGGGGGGGTGTGGGGGGAGGAGGGAAAGGTTACACATTTTCAACTGCATTTAGTATTGTTTCACACAACTCTAATGAGCATTGTGTTACACAGAGGGCTTGATAAATGACTTATGCATGTTGTGTGATCACATATATTGCATTTCCATAAATCTTCCAGGAAAATGCAAAACAACCTTTAGAGGAACCAATTATCTTCTTAAAAACCCTCATTACAATTATAATTGACTCCTTGTGGATGACACACATGGGACAAGTGTAGTGCACTGTATATCAAACTGCTTGTGGTAGAAATGTAAATTGTTGCAAAAAATCCCCACTGATGGTTTACGGTTGCAGGGGATAACTCTATAACAGGGCTCTTGAACTGGTGGATCGCGGAACACGAAGGGCCTTCTCAGTTGCCCAAGCAAATAGTATGAAATTAGCATGAGCGAAGTACGAATTTGCACACTAAAACTCACTTGTAAATTAAGGTAATGTAAATATATACAGTATGATACAGATGTTACACATGCTTGTAAAATGATGATATATTATAATTTCCAAGTTTTTAAATATATCTCAAATGCCATTATAATAAGTTCATGGCTCTTATACTCCAAAATGTTTTCTGATCTGGCTCATTTGAGAACTGGTTGAAGTGAAATCTATATTGTCTGAAATTTGGGTTGCAAATCCCCACTGGCTTTGAATTATATAGGATAAAACATACATGGTATGTATGGATTTGTACAGTTTTGTGCGGATATTCTATGGTATCTGAATACAAAAAGACATACTGTAACATTTGTTTATTTACCTCGTTGTGTTTTACTATATCTAGAATGTAGAGAGATAAAAAACAGCAAGTGCAATTTACTTTTCTCCCATACGATGCCCTTTAATAGGTTCAGCGAAGAACAGAAAAGACAGTGGGAACACAATTACGAGCAGTGACACGTTGTACAGATTTCGGCATGGCTTGGACTAATAAGGTTGGATCAAATGTATTATTAGCCCATAAAATAGTCATGGGGAAGAATCTGATCATATTACTTTAATGGGCTTATTATGCAGGCACATCTGTCACTGTTCACTGCCAAAGCAATTGCACTAGTAACAAAGGTGATTGAGGAAAATACTTTGAAGGAACTTCAAACTAAAGCTTGACTCCAGTTTTCCATGGATGCAAACATATCAATTAATGTAGCAATGAAAATACACTGGTAAACTTACTGAGGAAAAAGTCCTGGGAGAGAAGAGCTGGAGTAATTTTAGCAGCAAAGCAAAAGTTGGAGTAAAATGTTGATGAATTTCCAACCTAGAGACAACCAAGTACGTAGTCACTGTTTCATTTTGACAAAACTGTCACTGAAGCAGTTACACATCATTAGGTTACTAACAGAAGCTATACAAGTTTGTTTTAAAGGTTGGCATGTCCCTAAGGTAACATTTTGTTCTTACAAGCAGACCACATCAGCATTATGTCACTTTAAAATGCTTCAGAACATTTTGTTACTCTGCCAGTGCATGACAATCAACACCCGCAGTTTAGCAAAGCATTGTAGCAGAACAGTACTAAACCAGCAACGGTTGCATATTGCACTCCAGACAGATGTGCAAAACAAGTATCTACATTTCTCTGGGAAGCCCTGCATGAACTCTTGGCCAATGTGCCTTGCAAGAGGAAAAGAGATGATTTCCATTCATTTTTTTATAGGTGGCTCAGTTTATTAAAAGAAATAAATAAATTATAATAATTAAAGCCAAGAATCAAAAACTGATACATAGATATTCCACAGAACAATGCTCCCCGTATTCTTATTTAAAATGTTTTTGTACGGAACGCTTTCAAATGTGCATTGGATTTGTTTCCACAAAGCCCAGAAAAAACATAAACGTTCACAATGTGCTTTAGTCATAAATTCAGCAAATTGGGAAGTACAATTCCAGAGGTTTCCTTTTGAAACGTCCATTTTCTGCCTGGATGCTTCAGATACAGCACAGATCAAAACCATAATTTTCAGGTCACAGGCCTGCAGGAGCCGCAACAAAATTACAAGAAAGCAGTGTGCTTAGAAAAATGATTTAAAAATAGTTCTCATGCACGTGGTTCCAGCACAGTTGAACTCTGGAACATAATATATATTACTATGATATCATAGGGCATAGGCATTATTGAAACATGGTGGGATGAAACTCATGACTGGGAAGTTAATTTAGAGGGTTATTCCTTTTTCGGAAGGGATCGAGCTAATAGAAGAGGCGGTGGAGTATGTTTATATGTTAAACCAGATTTAAAACCTATTAAAAGATGTCACGTAAGGCACACCTGTGACGTGACCTGCATATGGGACAAGGGTTAATACACAGCTATCAAGCGGACCCACTTTTCCTCTTCCACAAAGGTCCCTCAAATAAGTAATATCTCCTCTCAATCTGTCCCAATATACCATCTGTCACGAACAGCACGCTTGTGAGCACATGACATATATGCAACTAGGGTTGGCTACTCTAGCCAACTCACCTTTCTCCTGCGCAATGTGGTCAATGAGTTAATATTAACAATGACTCAATTGCAATCTAATCCGCTGTCACCACCCAAGAAATATGCAGACAAAATATGTAATTATATATCTGCCAGGGTCTAATGTCCTTGTCTATTAAAGAAAAACTATGCACAACACACAAAATGTGTCCGAAAATGTAAATTACTCTCTACAAAGTGTTCAACAGTTCATCCAGAGCCCAAGGCATTACTTATTAAAGATTGTTTTAATATATATATATATATATATATATATATATATATATATATAAATATATATATATATACAGTGCTTTAGAGTACAGAAAGATTATTACAACAACATACAGTTGCAATAAATGCAAAACCGTTTCTTAAAAGAAAAGGATAAACCATACACAGAAAGCCATATACTTTACCACATCATAGGCTTTTTCCAGAGAGGTCATTGGCGTAGGAAAAAGGAGAACTCGCGTGTCTGATCCCAAAACACACCTCTTGTTGAATTCTAACTTTAATAACTTTTTGCTAAGCCTTATGTACCATTCTTGTCCCATTGAAGCAACATGAGCCCACCCCTGTCGTAATTCATCTTGAGCTGACATTTATGACTTAAGCAAACAAAAACTCCTCTAAAAGGACATTTAAAATTTGATTGAATATATAAAATACCTCATATCTTAATTTCTTTAATATTTACATAGACGCAAGTCACATCAATAGGTTCATAACAAGAAACAGGGGGTGCCCAATGCTACATCCCATTGTCAAAACATAGTAAAATACTTCAATAATAATATTAAATACTTAGTTATTTAGTTAACCCTTTGGCCAAAGTGTCATTAGCCTGCATACCAACGCCAAGGTATAACCAAATTAATGCAGGTCCTACACTACACTGTGAACACTTCCTTTTACCTCTGTAAGAGGGGAAGAACTATTATAGGTCTTGTTCCTGCAGCAAATGAAAAGACCTCCCAAGTTAAAAAGGTGAAGGAGGAGGAGTGAGCTCTGGGGGGAGGTGCCACCAGCCTCCAATTGACAGCTAGCAGTCAGAAATTGATTAACACACATTCCCAGCTAGCTCAAACTCCCACACCCACCACATCATGATTATATATATTTATAATATAATATGATTATATATATTTATGTCAACAAGAGAGCTACTGAGCGTGGCAATTGTATATAACAAGTGACAGGGGGTGCCCAATGCTACATCCCATTGACAAAACATATATGATACTTGGGAGGTCTTTTCATTTGCTGCAGGAACAGGACCTATAATGGTTCTTCCCCTCTCACAGAGGTAAAAGGAAGGGTTCACAGTGTAGTGTAGGACCTGCATTAATTTGGTTATACCTTGGCGTTGGTATGCAGGCTTATGACGCTTTGGCCAAAGGGTTAACTAAATAACCAAGTATTTAATATTATTATTGAAGTATTTTACTTTATACTTTTTACCATATATGTTTTGTCAATGGGATGTAGCATTGGGCACCCCCTGTCACTTGTTATATACAATTGCCATGCTCAGTAGCTCGCTTGTTGACATAAATATATATTCATGATGTGGTGGGTGTGGGAGTTTGAGCTAGCTGGGAATGTGTGTAAATCAATTTCTGACTGGTAGCAGTCGTTTGGAGGCTGGTGGCACCTCCACCCAGAGCTTACTCCTCCTCCTTCACCTTTTTAACTTGGGAGGTCTTTTTATTTGCTGCAGGAACAAGACCTATAATGGTGGGTGTGGGAGTTTGAGCTAGCTGGGAATATGTGTACATCAATAGGTTCAGGTGAGTGTGCTGAATGCAAGAATACTAATTTTGACTGGCATGCTCCTAAAATGGAGTGACAATTGTCCCTTGCCACTTTCTAAACCTTAAGTGTTTGGCCTTATTGCATTCGTCTCTTTGAAACGATTACAGATATCTAAACGATACACTTCAGAATAGGTGTCAAGTCCATGATTCCATATTTATATATTTTGAACGGTAGGGTTACTCACACCCCTAGGTACTTTGTAGAAACCTTCCAGGAATGCTTTGAAAGTACCTTTAAAAGTGTCCTGTTTACTTGTGTCAGCAGAGCCCTAATTTAATCCCATCTCTGGCAAAACAAATGCCCTTATCTCTAAATTCTATCAGTCCCATGCAACTACTGTAGGCCTGGTCAAGGGTTTAACAGGCCATACAAAAACATTTCTTTGTATTTTTAAGTCAAACTGTAACCACATTAACATTTGAAGTACCAGCTTGATTACAATACTTAATATATCACGACATTATCATGACATACTGTAAGGGAAAATGTTTGTAAAGGAGTTGTAGATACAAATCGGCAGTGGAGGTAAAAGTACAATTTTTTTTGTAGGGATATGCTATAAACCACCAAATATCTGTGAGATTGAGAAAGCCGAACTACTTTTGTAAATGGAGAAGGCATCAAAACTAGGTAATCTTAATAATGGGTGATTTTAATTATCCATTGAAGCCATGAGATTAGCATTACACCTAAAAGAAACAGGTTTTTGGATGTGCTAAAAGACAATTAGATAACCCAAATTATTGAGGAACCAACCAGGAGAGGGGCATTACTGGTTTTAATATTAAACAATGTAGATGTAATAACAAATATTCAAGTCCTGGAACATTTGTGAAACAGTGGTCATAACATGGTTTCATTTGAAATAAACAATAAAAAATCATAATATAACAAGTGTGTCAATTGGCACTGTGAGACTTGGAGAGCAAGCAATGGGTGTGTAGACAGAGGCATCAGACACTAAATCCCTTCCGTTGAAATCATTACTGTGGCTACCAGCGCACACCAGAACAGGGGCCCTAACTTCAAATTCAGTGATCTCTCACTCACTGAGAATGTGGGACATGACAAAATGGAGACATAAGCTAATTCTAAAACACTCGAATATGATCCAACTTCTTATAAATCCAGACTTTAAACCAGGATGCTCTGGGCATGACTTCCAAAGGTGGCAAAAATCAAGTATTACTACTTGAAACCAGGATAACATTCTTCAACACCTTTAAGCACCTGAAGTGGAACTCTGTAGATATCACAAACTGAGACATTTTGTTAGTTCAGAAGACCCAGGGGTATCCTCATTCAATGGTACCCTCTGTGAATTAGGAGGTATATTCAACTGGAACCAGCTTTATTCCTGTACACTTCACAGCAACATGGCAGTTCTCTGCCTACCAAAGTCTCTGTTCTGGTCTCCCAAGCTCAGGATGGTCCCTGGACCTTCACTATGGGTCAAGGGCCACACAGCAGTCCTTGCTCTTTCCCAGCCCTCCAGCAGGACCAGGGGAATAGGTGATCACTCACGCTCCCCTTAGGGAAGAGGTCCAGGCCCTGCCAGTGCTCAGCAGGCTGGTGTGATACCTTGTCTCTCTCACGGTAGTGACAAACTAAAGAATTTAGGGTTGCACTTCCCTTAAGTACAGTGGGGGAAGGTACCAGGTCTGAACCCAGGATTGGGTAGAACACAGACCTAGTCACTCCTCCTCCCCTGTCACTCAAGGGACTGCCTGTGTGGGGAAAACCCATACTTGGTACTGGCACTGCCTGCTCTTACCAGGACTTGTATGCAAGGGAGGGCAGAATGGTAGCCAGGAACCAGCCATGACTACACATACAATACAATATATGCCTATCTTCAAGTGTCATCCTTTTCTTTTTTCTGTACCCCCCAAAAAATGTTAAAGAAATAAAGTTATTTAAAAAAAATCATAATATATACAGTAGAATCATCAAAGACTTTTAATTGAAGAAAGGCAGATTTTAGTAAACTAAGGAAGAGTCTATAAGGAATAAATTGGGATGAAGTTCTCGCAGGACAAAATATAGAAGAAAAATTATTAGTCTTTAAAACATTGTTAGATAAGTACACTTTTCAGTGAATACCCTTTGGGTAACAAATATAAAATTAAGTCTAAAACAATGTGGCAAAATAAATAGGTATGGAAGAAATGGAACGCAAGAGGCAGGAGTTTAGATTCTTAAAGTCAGAAGGGACGGATGCATCATATCAGAATTATAAGGAATGTAACAAAAGTTACAAAAGAGCAATCAGATTAGCAAAAATTAAAAACGAAAAAACATTGCAATATAAAGTCAGATCAACCCTAAAAAGTTATTCAACTAAATAAATAAAAAACAGATTAGAAAAAAAAAAAGAGTATAGGCAGGCAAATTATTGGCGATGGGGAGGAGGCGCAGGTATTACATTATTTGTACCTGTATTTACCAAGGAGGAGTCAATTGCAAAAATATTGCAATGGGAGGAAGCCACAACCTCTTATATGAACTAACATTTTGAAGTGCCAAGGCAGCTTCATAAAATTAAGGTAAATAAAGCAACTGGCCCCGATGGCATACATCCAAGGGTTCTTAAGGAGCTAAGTTCAGTGATACCCAAACTATTACATTTAATGTTCAAGGACTCCCTCTCCACGGGCTCAGTGCCACAAGATTGGCGTATAGCAGATATGTTGCCTATATTTAAAAAGGGAGCTAGATCATAAACAGGCAATTACAGACCTGTAAGCCTGACATCCAAAGTCAGGAAGCTACTGTACTTGAAGGCTTAGTACTGTATGGGATAATATTCAGTAATACCCAATTGATAAAAAAAAAAAAATCAGTAATAGTCCGCATGGGTTTATGAAGGATAGGTCGTGCCAAACTAACCTTATTAGTTTCTTTGAGTAGGCAAGTAGGAATTTAGATAAGGGTACTGCAGTTGATGTGGTCTACTTAGATTTTGCAATGGCTTTTGATACGGTGCCAGGCAAGAAGTTAGTGTACAAAATAAAGGAAATTGGTCTGAGTAAAAATGATTGCTACCTGGATTGAAAATGGATTGAAGGATAGACAACTGAGAGTTGTCGTAAATTTAACTTTTTCAGGCTGGGCTAAAGTTGTGAGTGGAGTACCTCCAGGATCGGTACTGGGACCCCTTCTTTTTAACTTACTAATTAATGAGCTTGAGGTTGGCATCTAGAGCAAAGTCTCCATCTTTTCTGATGGACACTAAATTGTGTAAGGTAGTAGAATCAGAGCAGGATGTAATTTCTCTCCAGAATTACTTGGATAGACTGGAAACTTGGGCAGGTAAATGGCAGATGTGGTTATTACAGATAAATGTAAGATTATACATTTGGGAAACAGGTAATTTAAAAATGAAATGGGGATAAATTAGGAGAATTCTTGATAGAGAAGGATTTAGGAGTGCTTGTAGACAGCAGGCTTAGCACTAGTGCTTAATGTCAGGCAATGTCTGCAAATGCAAACAATATATTAGCTGGCATAAAATAGGGTATGTATCGAAGGGAGAAAGTATAATGTTGCTATGTTATAAATCCTTAGTAAGAACAAACCTTGAATATGGAGTACAGTTTTGGGCATCACTAATAAAGACATTATGGAACTAGAAAAAGTACAGAGAAGAGTCACCAAATTAATAAAGGGGTTGGATGGTCTGGCGTATGAGAGGCTAGCTCATTTAGATTTGTCTACATTAGAAAAGAGACGCCTAAGAAGGAACCTTCAAAAGATCTACAGTATTCATCCCAAGAACAGTAGAAAGACACAGGATCATTCATTAAGATTGATAGAAAGGAGATTTCAGCAGCAACAAAGGAAAGGGTTCTTTGCAGTAAGGGCAGGTAAAATGTGGAATTCATTACCCAAGGAGACTGTGATGACAGATACAATAGATATCTTTAAAAAAAAAACCATTGGACATCTTTTTAGAAAGTAAAGGTATCCAGGGAAATACCAAATAAGTACACATGGGAAGGATGTTTATCCAGGGAGAAATCTGATTGCCAATATTTGGAGTCAGGATGGAATTTATTTTCCCCCTTATAAGACATCATTGGATGATGTTTCACTGGGGTTTTTGTTTGGCTTCCTCTGGATAAATACACAATAAATACAAATATAGGCTGAGTATCTGTTGTCTAAATTTAATATAAGTTGATCTTGATGGACAAGTCTTGTTTCAACCTCATCTAATATATGACTATATACTGTAACTATAGATAGGTTAATAATGACACAGCCAGATAGCTACTAACTCACATATAAGTATGTAGATAAGTAGACAGCTGGGTAAACAGATGGGTACAGTAGATACAAAAGGTATATAGATAGTGTGATGTCTCAGTCACAGCAGCAGGATCTTGTGTCCCAGTTCAAAGGCAAGAAATGTAAAATTCGAGGAGCAGGGGTTTATTTACAGGATTAACTCATAACACAAAACAAAAGACCTAACTCCTTTCAGGTGTTTGAACTAATACAGCTTAGTCCCTAACTAATAGTGGGAGAACTAACCTCTTTCCCCACTTTACACTCTGTACCTGCAGCTTTCCACTTGCAGTCTCTCACAGGGCTGTGTATGTGTCTTCAGATCAACACAGCAGAAGCAAACTGTCTGTGTTGCCTTTTACCTTGAAGCTCATTAATTAAGGCTCAGGTGAGAGGGAAGGGAACACATCCAGGAAGATGCTGGGTCCTATGTACCTCCCCTCGAACACCTTCTTCTTGACCACATCACAATAGGTAGATATAAAGGTAAATATAAAGGTACATAGATATGTAGACAGTTGTGTATATTGGTAGGACAACACATATGTAGAGAGAAACATGCACATAGGTACATAGTATAAAATGGATAGGGAGGTAAAGCAAGCTGGAACATAAAAGGGCATAAATAAGAATTTTTTGAAAAATTGTAGAAAATAAATAAAGATGAGAGAGACAGTTAGTTACAAATAGTTAACATGAGAAAAAAGTGAGAAAAAGGAAGCAAAAATCATACACATATTTCAGTGCAACCAACATGTATAGAATAGATCACACACAAAGAAAGTGATTGACACCTACAGTACAGTACAAATAAAGTACACAATGTTGACCCAATAAGAATATTCATTTAATTGACAGTTCATATTGGTGTTTTTATCTACTCCGCATGTGGTTCCTGGGATTCGCACTCCAACTTTTGCAGCTGTATTCCTGTGAGACATTTTGGAGGGTAGTTCCCTTTGAGAAGCAGGTCAGAACCTGCCTAACGGGTTGTATTTGATACATTTTATATATTTATGTCACTAATCAATCACTGTTTTTTTACTTATTTGCATCCTACTGTATTGATTGATGCACTTTATATTGGTTTGTTTGTTATCACTGGTTTCCTTGTTACTTAGTGGCTCGTCTTTAGTTTGCACTGTTATTTGCACATATTGATTTTAAGTTTTTCGCTATTCACTATGGAGAATGAAGGTGTTAATATTTTTTCTAGACGGAAGCAACGCTATATTGATTTAGATAAGATTGTTAATGTAGACACTATTGAGATGGTATGAGATGGGATAGAAGTAGATAACTTTGAGTATTTTCTCATTTGGATAAGCTATTAACCACAGAGGTTAAAAAGTGGTGGGACATGGTGGCGCTTGAAAAATATTTGCAAAGTGGGAAGATACCAAGAGGATTAAGGTTTTTAAAGCAACATACATTTGATTTGGATAACATAACCTTTATAAATGCGTGGGATAAAATCCTAGATACCTGTTCCTGTGAACTAATGTGTTTGTTAATAACTCACCATAGGAGATCATTGAATGATTTAGATAAAGAAATTCATGAGCTAAATGATCTTATTGAACCACATAGGAAGAATGAATGAAAGCTATGCGAGTAAGGATATGGAATTACAGTTCAAAATAGCATAAACAGGGGAAGAAGTTATCAAAATCAAACAGAAAAGATTCTTGAGAGAAAATGGTGATTATGAGAGAAATCAAATTAGTAATTGGAATAAGATCATTATCTCGAGGTAATGATTCTTAGCTACATAAAAATGAGAAACCTAATATCAGGGAGAATTTTAGGAACTCCAATGCACAATTTAACAATTACAATAAAGGTAATTTATATATGCATAAACAAAGAAGATGTGAACATAGTGGAGATAGACAATTATAAAGTCCAGTTACCTATGATAGAGGATATAATTGTAATTGGACTAATCAGAAAGTATTTACCAACTCAGTTTAGAGAAAGATCAGCTGGAAATAGAGTTTTTTTTTTTTTTTTTTTTTTTAGACAAAACACATAATTTCCAAAATTAGAAAGAGAGATTTCATCATTCAAGCGGAGATGTTAACATATTGGTTCACCCCAACAGGTTCTCCACTCTAATGGAGGAGAACATTCCAGCCTCATCTCTAGGAAGAAAAAGGGGCGTAGTTAAGGAAGCAGAGGAGGGTTTTAAATAAGCCTTAAAAAAGATAAAGTAACAGAGATGGGAAAGAGTAAAGGGATTTTTAACCTTACCAATATCGATATTCGGGATCAAGTTTCGGTCCTTAATAAGGGGCTGTCTTTTGCCCCTACTTCAGGTCCGAACTCATTTAAATTATTTATAGATGCAAACAAATATCTATGTAAACTGACTTTCAAAATACATTTTCTAAAGAGTAATCATGATCCTCAGTTTAAAGAAAAGACATACACACAACAATCCTTAGAGAGTCAATTTAAACATTCTATACTTGAACCCAAGTCCACCTTTTACCCCGATCAGGAGAAGTGGAACTTTCTAAGTACATTTTGCCATATGATTACTGATGATTTAGAAAAAAAATATGCTTAAAAATAAAAGATTTAGAAATAATCTAACCAAAAAAAATAAAAAAATCTTATGCTTTGAAACAGTTATCAGAGAATTAATCAATTGTTATTAAACAAGCAGATAAGGGTAGAGGAACCGTGATTATGCATAAAGAATTTTATAAATAGGAATCTCATAGAATTTTCAGAGTCAGAAATACTTATCTCATTTTATACAAAGATCCTAAAAAATAGTTTTTGGGAAATATTAGAGGTTCTATTAACCAGAGGGAGAACTCTTGATATCTTAAATGAATAGGAATTTAAATTCTTGTTGAATAAAAACTATAAATTACCTGTTTTGAATTTTCTACCTAAACTGCATATGGACCCCAAGTTCCCACCAGTTAGACCCATTATTTCTGGGATTGGGCCTTTACCATCTAATCTTTCCCAGTACATACAGTAGATTGTTTTTTACAATACTATGTACTATATGTCTGCTCCCCTCTTATCTTTGTGATTTTACTCAAGTGATTAACACTTTTGAAGGCCTCGAGTGGAGTGATGATCTATTTTAGGTCCCCTGCGATGTTACTACACTGTATACCAGCATGAGACATGATCAAAGCTGTCTGGCAATAAGGAGGTGCTTGATAGAGGCTAATATACTTAAATTGGAACAGATTGAATTTTTGATTGATAGTATCGGGTTTATTTAGAGCCCTAATTATTTTTGGTGTAATAAAAATGTCTTCTTGCAAATATGTGGCACTGCCATGGGTGCCAGGTTCACGCCAAAGTATGCAAATATTTTTATGGGATTATGGTAGCAAAATTATGGATTTAACAACAATCCCTTTGATGTGGGCCTGGTCCTATGGCGGCACTACATCGATGATATTATTTTCATTTGGAAGGGGGAACTTACGACCTTAAGAAGTTTATTGATTATCCTAATGCTACTGAGTCAAATTTAGCATTCACACATCAATTCGATAAAGTTAGTATTAATTTTCTGGATTTTAATCTCAATGTGGAGGAAGGTGTAGTCAAAAGTAAAACTTTTTTTTACAAAAGTCGTCAGCAATAATTTTGTTTTAAATTATTATTGCCAGTACACATCTTGGATCAAAAATATACTACCTGGACAATTTAGGAGAATAAGGAGAAATTGCACTGATATAGAGGTCTATAAAGAACATGCATTTCTGTTCAAATTAAAATGTTGGGAAAGAAACTTTAATGCGGAGGAAATAAAAATAGCAAAGGAGAAAGTTGGTTGCCTGAATAGAGATAATATTTAAAATAAAGATAAATCATTATCTATTAAACAAGATAGACATGATAATTGTATCCCCTTTGTTACGTATAATAGGACAGCATATCAGTTAAAACAAATGATTTCTAAACATTGTGCAATACTTAAGAAAGATGAAGTCCTGAGAGACTTTCTGCCAGATCGCCCGCAGACAATTTTTTACCAAAACATCAATTTTAAGGGTAAAATAGCACCTACTGTTAAGTGAACTGGAAATAGAGAGGCTAATGGTGCCTTTTGGCTTAATACGAAACCAAAAGGTTTTTTGTAGCACATGCAAGGCCTGTATACATTGAAATAAAGCACAGAACTTCATGTCTAGTAAAACAGGCGAGTCTTTTGAGATTTAATATTGTATTAAGTGTCGAACAGATTTTACAGTGTATCTCCTTAATTGCCTCTGTAATATGCAATAGGTAGGGAGAACTATGAGACCACTGCGTGTTCGGTTTCTGGAACACGTATCTAACATTAGAATGGGTTTGGAAACTCATAGGGACCTATGCTATAAGCATTGATAAGCCACTTATCAAGGCCTTTTCACCAAGCCTGGATAAGTGGCCGATAAAAGCCTTTATCTGCATTTGCCCCCCACCCCCCAAAAAAATCGCCAGTTGAGCCGCGATAAACCACTTATCGGCAGGTTTTCACATTCGTGCAATTCTAGTAGCCTCAAGTAGGTTATTGGGGCTAATCAAGGCTCTAGAATGGCAATTTCCTCTCAAAATCCTCCCGCCAGGAAAAGTTGGCATGAAGGTGGTGCGAACCTGCCGATAAGGCGGTGAGAGAGGGACTTAGCATTTTTCCTGTATCGGATTGATGCCAGGAGTCTCCAGAGCTGATACCCATTAATATCAGCATTGGAGACCCCCGGCATGAATCCCATGCAATAAAAATGCATTTAAAGGCAACTTCATTACCTTAGCGGCTAACCGTCATCTTTATTGTAGGTAGCGGGGGTGGGTGAAGGTGGTATTTTGCCCTGGGTGGGTTTTTAGGTTTTGCGGGGGGGGGGGTATCGGGTGGAGTTAACCCTTTAATTATCTTAGTGGTTAATACCACTAAGGTAATGAAGGGTTAACCCCTCCCACTACACACTCAGTATGTATAAACACCCAGCAAGGGCCAAATGTCACCTTCCCCCACCACCGCTACCGACAATAAATATTTTAAAACACAACAACCCAGTACCAACCTCCTGTACCCCCAAACAACCCCCATCCCTCAACACATACAGTACAGTAATGGGAAAAAGTACTATTATTTACATATCGATAATAGTGCATTTGCCCATTAGAAAATTAAACATTAGCCAGCCAGCATAAATAAACCTTTCTACTTATCCCTGCCATCATGAAGAGCGCCCTCGTCCGCATACTCCAGATCCATGTCCTCCGATGCCAGCAAGAATACATGAAAAAATACACTCTAATGAGGGCCCTTAACCCCTTTATCACCTTAGCGGTTAATAACCGCTATAGTAATTAAGGGGTTAACCCATCCTCCCCCGCTATACACCCAGGATGCCTAACCACCCACTCCGGACCCACTATACACACCCTCTACCAATTGATTGGTATAGTGGTATATCATACCAATAAATATAAGCATGATAAGCCACTGAAGCACTCAATAGTTAAGCTAATAAAAATAATTAAGGCCAAAAATACACAATAATCAAATAAATACACAAGCACCTAAACACACCAACAATACAATAATTAAAAAGCCTAATAGTACACATGAATAAAAAAGATCTATAACAAAAACAGCAAAACAATCAAAATTATGTTATTTCAAAACATAAGATTTAAATTAAATAAACACCTATCCAACCAATTAAAGAAATAAAACCACTAGCCAACAAATCAATAAAATAAATAAAACCAGTAGCCAACAAATCAATTAATTAATTTAAATCAGTAGCCAAACAAAGAATTAATTTAAACCAGTAGCCAACAAAACAAATAATACATTTAAAACTCGAACCAATCCTAAAGTGTACTAAAAACAAGTCATCCAAATTCACAACAATTTAATCCAAACAACAAACAGAAATTGAAAAAATAACAATCAATAGAAAACAAGCATTTGCAAAAAATGCATTGTCTGTTACTTTATTTATCTGTACTATGGGCACAGATTAATACATTTAGTCAGTGGGCAATCACAAACATAAAAATAAATAAATACAATTAAAAACCCTGCAAAAAGACATTTACATACATTCAATATTTTACTTACCTTTAGAAATCTTCACCTTCCGACTTCTGGCGTATCTGGAAGCTCTCGACTAACGACGTCATCATCCACAATCCAACGTCATCCACCTTGAAGACCAGCATACAGTAAAAAAAAAAATCTTCTTTCTTTTATCTTCTATTACCATCTTCTATCTTCATCTGTCATTATTTTCTTATTTTCTTTAATGTTCTTTCATCATCTGTCAATCCAAATTTCCCCATGGTTAATCCAAATGGATGTTGCCACGTCGACTTCTTCCCCTAAAATGAGACGTACAGGCCTAATATAAGGTCTGTAACGTCACATTTTTGAGTCACATGATACAGCTCCAATCCGACTAAACGCTGTATCATGTACCCGCCTCCTTTTTTTTAATTTTTTTTATGGATGTGATGTCATCTCCAAGGGAGCTATGTCACATCCTTAAAACCACATGGCTATATCACATGGTATTACAGCCAATGGGTTTAAAGACAATCCCACTGGTTGTTGTAACATGTGATAGGTTACATTAGTTCTAAAAGGATGTGACATCATCCCTTAAAGTTATGTCAAATCTTTTTGAACTAATGTAACCTATCACATGGTACAGCAACCAATGGGATTGTCTTCAATCCCATTGGAAATGACATGGAAATGAGCCCACAATGTGTCACCTTTTGCCTGAAATCTATTTTTACATGGAACCCATATAAGCAAATGCTTGGCTGTTCACACAGCTTTTAAGCACAGCATGGGATTAGATGCTAAGCCAGTCAAACCACTCACAGACATGTTTCAACCTTAAGGGGTCTCATCACTGTGAGGTTGGTTGTACTGGCTTTTTCACCCACCAAAATGCTAATACCATCTCAGCACCTGTTACTAGTTTTAAATATCAGGGCATATATTTTGACTTCCATTTAACATTTGGGTTACACATTGATATCCTGACATCCAAAACCTATGCTAAACTATGTGTAATTTATATAATCAAATCCTCCCTAAAACAATTTGTCAGAAAGGGCATCGCACAGCAGATGCTAATACCAATTATAGACTATGGGGACATAGTATATCGTACAGCACCCCAAACTCACCTTGACAAACTAGTTACCCTCTACAACTCATTATGATGCTTTGTCCTCCAATGTAACTACAACACACACTCGAAATGCTCAAAAAACTAGATTAGACATCACTTGAGACTACTCACCAAGTACATTTTTCCTGTCTTGCCTTCAAATACTTTCTGGGCAAGCTACCCGTCTATCTGAACAAGCTCCTCACCCCTACCACATGAAGCACTTATCATCTGAGATCTGACTCCAAAATACTGTTCACAGTCCCAAAGTTCAACAAAGAATCTGGCTGCTCCTCCTCCTCTTACCGTTCATCTCATGCCTGGAACAATCAACATGAGACTCTCAAATATAGATGGGCGAAACGGTCAAAATCCGTTTTGCAGAATTTCCCGAGTTTTCCATTCAAAATCCGTTCCGCAGTGTAAAATCTGTTAGCGGATTTTTCCAGTTTCAATCCGTGTGGATTAATTAAAGAACGGCATTGGATACAATCTGCTGGTGGATTTTACCAATCTAATGCACAGATTCCGAAATACGTTGGTGGATTTTAAGAATCCAATCCGCGGGTTCAGCAATTCACAGCGTATTTCGAAATCCGCGCATTGGATTGTCGGTGATAAAAAAAAAATCTGAAAGAGACGAATCTCACTATTTGAGATTGATTTGTGGAAATCTGCCAGCAATCTAAATTCTTTCAAATTTAAAGCTTTCTCACATTTTAATCTGGTCTGCAACAGTTACATACGCCTATAATATATATTATATTTAACTGTTCATGCAATGTCTTGTATATAATGTGTAACCCTGTTAATTTAATGTAACCATGTATTATTGTCATCATAACTCTATGCCCAGGACATACTTGAAAACGAGAGGTAACTCTCAATGTATTACTTCCTGGTAAAACATTTTATAAATAAATAAGACATCAACTAGACTTTGTGGTCACTTTGGCCATGTGCTTTTTTGTCTGCTTTTTGTTTGTATGTTTTCCCTCCACTGGCCAAACGTTTTGACCTATTCTGGTGACATTTTGAGGGGACCTTTCTGCCATCCTAACTTATAGCATCTAGGTGGGTAGAGAGTTAGGGTGCTCAAACCCGCAGCAACTACAACCAATAACATAAATAATATTGCCCCTGGAGATTCCAGTGGGAGTAGGTAGGCAAATGAAGACTTGTAAGTATCACAATGACAACAGTCAGACTTAACTATAGCAGTCTAAACCAATAAGCCCCACTCACGCCATCTCCAGGGTTTCTCTGTCGGCGTGCAAGCCAAGAAGGATCCAGAATCCAGATATATCCAGTAGAAAAAACGAATGGCGCACAGCCAGGGAGTCAGGTGTGGAGTAAAAAAACTTTTTCTTTATTGCAGCATGGTGAAAGACAAATTCACCCCCTTGGGGGACACAGACAGGGACCTCCTACGCGTTTCGGACCAACGGGTCCTTTATCAAGGAGTATACTCCTTGATAAAGGACCCGTTGGTCCGAAAGGCGTAGGAGGTCCCTATCTGTGTCCCCCAAGGGGGTGAATTTGTCTTTCACCATGCTGCAATAAAGAAAAAGTTTTTTTACTCCACACCTGACTCCCTGGCTGTGCGCCATTCGTTTATAGCATCTAGGTGGCAGTGATAATTATTCAGTATGCAATAGGTTTTTAATTGATTTTCCATAATATCCACAATGTCAGTATAACTGTTCATACATCACGGTCTTCTTGAGAATAATGAGTTTTGTGTATTGTTTTTTGTTTTTCAGCTAATTTACAAATAAGATTGTTACATAGAAGTGTTTTGCAGTTTGTGATATTATATGCAACATATTTATTTTCAAGTCGCAATACTGTGGGAGTTGAGGTGATATTCAGTATTTACATTTGTATTTGACTTCAAGACAGCGGTTGATTGTTGTGACAAACAATAGCCGCCTTTCTGGGCAACATCGTTACCGGTGCCTCGACTGTCAGTGGAAATTAGGCTTATTTCTAGGCTCGTATAATGCCACACACTAGTGTGAGAATTAATTGGCCAAATGTTATTTTTTAACAAAAGTGTGAGAATATTAGGACAATTTGATGACAAAATCCACAAATTGATGGCGTTTCAAATTTAGTTTTGCCCGTGTCATGAATCTTTGTCCTGTTAGGTTTACTTGTTCCTCCCACAACGTGTTATAAAATATAGTGTTTTCCTAGTTATTCTCTTTCAACTTTTTATTTTAACAGTTTTATCATGAAAGAGATTAGGTAAAGATCGGTATTACACTCCAAACCATTTGGCTACTACAGTTAAATACATAATATATTTGTGCTCGCATGATTTTTTTAACCTACTGTACCACTACCACCTACCAAACATTCCACTGCAATTAGTTCACTCTTCCCCAAGCAGGCACTGCCCCTTTAATCTTTTCGCTGCCTCTTTAGCATACCTGGTACAGCATGGAACAGGCCCTGTCACACCAGAGAAAATGGGTGAACAAAGGCAGTGCACTGCCTACAAATGGTGGAGGAGGCTATTGGTAGCAAAAAAAATCCTTTTATTAAATGGAGGGATCAAACATCACCCCTGGATCACCCAGAAAACGCTCACCTACGCGTTTTGGGCCATGCACCCTTTATCAAGGTGTATCACACCAGAGACCTTTGTGCCGTATCAGATATGACATAATTAAAATGCCTGTTTTTTAGGGGTTGATTGAAACGAAGAAAGAGGGCATTGAACTTATGTTTTTTCGTCATCACTGAGACATTAATGCAACCAAAGCAATTACACGGACTCAATGTGGTGGCACTTGGGAGATTGGTAACAGCAAATGTCTGGGTATTTGGACACTGAGATTCTAGGATTTCACGTAGGTTGATGGTACAGATAAACAGGTACATTTTTATATAATGTGGCAGCATAAAAAACACTCTTTACACTTCCATAATTAGAGATATTAGGTCTCACAAAAGGACAGTACATACTACATTTCTTAGCATGCACAATAGCATAATAAGACAATGTATTAGCCATGTGACTTTATTTACTACGTTTGTTTTCTATTTATTTGAAAAGTCACATTTCAGGTGTCAATGCTTCTTGGGAAGGGTTGAGGGAAAATGTTATGTCTTGATTATCCCCATGAGATAATCACACCAGTTTAGAAGAAATCATAAATCAGTGTTGGGGATCTCTGAAGATACCTATGGGAGATAGGAATCACACTAGTAACTAAAGACCATAAAAGAAAGTGGAGACCCTGACGGGATTATTATTATCGTTCATTTGTAAAACGCCAACATATTCCACAGCGTCGTACAATGGGGGTACAGAGATTTGATAATTACAGCAGAGTTACGTACAAATAAGACAAACATGCACAAACAGATACAGAAGATAATGAGGGCCCTGCTCACTGGAGCTTACACTCTAGAGGGAATGAGGGACAATGTTGAAACAAAATAAAGTGGCTGCTCATTGGAGGATGGTGTATACATAAGGTTGGAGTATGGTCCAGTCAGACAGCTGACCCATTAAGGTTTGAGGGTGGGGATATTAGGGAGCATTACATAGTGTGGAGATGGGATTTCCCTCACTCCCTGCCTCACTGATCTCGAAGGGGTTTCCCTTACTCCCTATTGTTTTTTTTCTCACTGTTATGGTTTAACTGGAATCAAACAATATGGTTACTCTGTGCTTCTTGCCCTTGTAGCTCACATTTCTACGCTGGGGAGGTACTTCTGCTTGTATCCCCTAATATTGGTTAGATTGTCAGTCTCCTGCATAGATTTAAGGAGCAGCTAGGTGAGGCTCTGACCCTGAGAACAATGACACCGAGGTTGAGGCAGGGGAACCTGGTTCAGCTACTTGTGATCTTGGGCAAGTCACTTTATCTCCTTGTGCCTCAGGCACCAAAAAAATACATTGTAAAATCTACAGGGAAGGGACTTTTGCCTGCAAAAATTCTGTATAAAGCTCTGTGTACACAGTCAGTGCTATACAAGAAAAAACAATTGTTATTATTTTTCACGTACGACACACCTGTGTGCACGTGACCTGCATAAAGGACAAGGGTTAATACACAGCTCGCAAGCTGTCCCACTGTTCACCTTCACAAAGGTCCCTCAAATGAACAATATGTACCCCTCAATCCATCCACATATACCATCTGTCATGAACAGCACACTAGTGAGCACGTGATTTAGGTATGAAAACAGGGTTAATACACACGGCTACTCTACCCAACTCACCTTTCTCCTCCGCAAGGTATTTTCAATTAGTTAATATTAGCCCCTTAGTCAATTGCAATCAGATCTACATGCTTCCACCACAAAACAATTATACAAATAAAAATATGTAATTAATATCTGCCAGGGTCTCAGGCCCCTGTTTATAATAGAAAAACTATTGACTTAACACACAACAATCTGTTGTAGCCAAATGTGTCTGAAAAAATAAATACTCTACCCAGAGTTCATTCAGAGCCCAAAGCATCACTTATTAATGGTCTTTAAAAAGAATATATATACATATATAGCTTCCATCCCACTCATACCAAACAAGGTATCATATACAGCCAGGCTATAAGATACCACCGCATATGCTCTGACACTGAAGACAGAAACAGGCATCTCACAACCCTGACTGAATCGTTCAGACAGAAGGGATACAAACCAAAGACCATTGCCAAAACTATTACATCAGCACTAAAAGCCCCACGAGAACACCTGCTACAATACAGACAGAAAGAACCTACCACACGCATACCACTAGTGACCACATACAACCCTACCCTAGAGGGTATACGAAAAATAATCAAAGATCTGCAACCCATGCTGACAGAGGATGCGACATTAAAATAAATCTTTCCCAAACCTTGCATTCCGGCAGCCACCAAACCTCAAACAGAAATTAGTCAGCAGAAAACTTCACAACGATTTTAAAGACATGGATAATGGCACAAAACCGTGCAGCAACAAACGCTGCAAACTCTGCAAACTCTTTTGCCAAGATCCCATAGCCAGTCACAACCATAGAACATTCAATGTTAAAGGATCATACAGCTGCACATCCAGAAATATAGTGTATATGATTCAGTGCAATAAATGTGACCAAGGCTGCTACATTGGGGAAACCAGCTAAAAACTACAGTACAAGGAAGAATGAATATGCACAGACACTCTATACTCCATCACGAAGAAGGAAGATACTGCTCACCTGTGGGACATCACTTCTCACAACCAGATCATTCCATAAATGATTTAAAAATCTCCGACGAAGCGCCACACAGGCGTGAAATGCGTTAGAGACAGAGGTTTTTTTCCTGCACCCATTCCTGTCTGCACCATGATTTTTCAATAAAGGACTTTATTTTATCATACTGCTGCTGTCCCGTGGATCCAGTTTCTTTGCTGTGCGCTGCATTTCTACATTCGTGGCTACCTGAATAATCTCAACTGGCAGAAGCACGCATTCTAGAAGGCACAATGGGCAAGGTCACGTGAGTCTGTACCTTAGACAGTACTTAGAGGTATTTTATTGGTGTTTCAAGCAGGTTGTCAGTACCAGTCCACATTGGCAGTGAGGGGGTGGGGCTCATATATCTCCACTACCCACACTCACCAGGACATTTATTCAGGTGTCAGACATATATACTCACCCATATATACCTCACTCATTTATATACCTTAACCCAGCCTACCACCTTCAATCAATAAATTATTGTTTATTACATATTCTGTCACTAGAGCACTATTTTTGAACAATGTTCTTCTACCTACCACACGCATACCACTAGTGACCACATACAACCCTACCCTAGAGGGTATACGAAAAATAATCAAAGATCTGCAACCCATGCTGACAGAGGATGCGACATTAAAATAAATCTTTCCCAAACCTTGCATTCCGGCAGCCAACAAACCTCAAACAGAAATTAGTCAGCAGAAAACTTCACAACGATTTTAAAGACATGGATAATGGCACAAAACCGTGCAGCAACAAACGCTGCAAACTCTGCAAACTCCTTTGCCAAGATCCCACAGCCAGTCACAACCATAGAACATTCAATGTTAAAGGATCATACAGCTGCACATCCAGAAATATAGTGTATATGATTCAGTGCAATAAATGTGACCAAGGCTGCTACATTGGGGAAACCAGCCAAAAACTACAAGGAAGAATGAATATGCACAGACACTCTATACTCCATCACGAAGAAGGAAGATACTGCTCACCTGTGGGACATCACTTCTCACAACCAGATCATTCCATAAATGATTTAAAAATCAAAATCCTGAATGGAATGTTTAAAAGCACCCAAGAACGGAAAACATTTGAACTCAGAATGATAAGACTCCTTGACACCAAAACCAAAGGACTTAATGTGGACATGGGTTTTCTCACACTCTATCAAAATTGTTTGTTATTATCCTGCTTGCCTCAATTCTTATCCACACTTTCTCTCCCCCCCCAGCATCCCTTCCCCTCCCCACCTTTCTTTGACACTGTCCCCTGGCTTCAAACACTTAACACCCTACCTTATCTACAGTAAATATCTGTTGGTTTTTTTCCCCTCTCTCTACACTGTATTAGCCATTGAATCCTTTGTATATCAGTATTTCCAGACCTGAAGAAGAGAGGAGAACTCTCGAAAGCTTGTCCTATGACATAAATTGTTAGTCCAATAAAAAAGGTATCACCTAATACTGAAGAACTCATTTATTCTGCACTATCGCAACTGGACTAACATGGCTATTTTCTGCTTTATTCATATATATATAAAGGAGAAAAAAACAAAAAACAGGCGCACTCATAGTGTAGTAAAGTTAACAAATTTATATATGGGACTGGATAAAATATGAACTGCTCACTCACAAACGGAGAATTAAAAGACTCTGAAGGACAGTGTTCTGGGACTGGTTTTTGTATCTTCTATAATTCTTTATTATTATATATATATTTTTCAATAATATTTTTATGTATATATTTTTTATGTGTATTTTTTATGTATTAGTGTTTTATAGCTGCTACATTTATATTTAATCCCAATAGTATATGGTTCACCAGTTTCTCACGACACACTTGGCTAGTTTTTGTCCTCAATTGGCGCCACTTCTTATTTTCCTTCCTTTTGTTCATATATATATATATATATATATATATATATATATATATATATACATACATACATACATATACATGGTGCTTAGATTACAGAAAAGGATTACAAGAGCATACAATTACAGTAAATGCAGGACAGTTTCTTAAAATAACAGGATACAACATAAAAACAAAAATCCCTATAACATTACATTAACATATGTCAAGGTTTTTCTCCCAGAAAGGTCGCTGGCAAAAAATTGAGAAATCATGTGTTTGGTCCAAAATTGATTTTCATAATCAATGCTAAGGCTAATGTATTATTTCCCCCCCATTGAAACAACATAAGCCACCCCTACCTTAAATCAGCTGTGAAATTGACAGTTTTGTGACAGAGTAAAACCGCACTCATAACTTCCCTTCTCTAATATTTAGAGACACTTGAGCTACTGTAAATCAATAGCATCAGGCACTCATGACGGATACAAGGAGACTAAGTATGACAGTTGTAATCCTAAATTTAAGAGACAAATTGATATTTGCCCCTCAGCAGCTGCTAGACTTCACGTGTCTGGTTTTATTATATGCCACTCCCTGCCACAGATACACATGTAATTCTTGGCATGTACAACAGATGACGTCATGTGATATTCTAATTTTTTTAGTAAAGTCCTTCAACGAAAGCATACCCCGTGTGTTACCTCTCTCTGGAATGCACCGTAATTATTAATGAACGTTAAGGCTTCTTTGAAATTGACAGAATAGTATATGGTTAGTGTTTACGACCCTCTAAACCCCAATTGTCACTATTAATGGGCTATCCATGATAGCCCCCCCCAATTAAGTTCTCTTTGAAGACCCCCACACAGACCCAGGAAAATGTCTTGACCTGTCACAAACCTAATACATTGTATTTTTAGACCCAAATTGTTGCACCATTACCTCCTGAAGCACCAGATGGATTAAAGCAAATAATATCTCATGATATTATCATGACAGTTATTATCTCAGGTGGACCGTTGTTGGGGGGAACACTATTTTGGGATCACTATCCCTTTTTGGTGCACAGCATTCTTAGTTTATAATTTCGGATCCGATTATTCTCCAGAGCTACTAATCTGAGAACTCTCCACTGGGCACATACTTACTCTTTTGGCCAGAGAACAATCTTAAGCCATTACTATTGGCTCTTACTACATAGGGCGCGGTCCTTAAGTGAAATAAATAAAAGGGGACAGGACATATTTAATATATATATAATTATACATGCAAACCTATTTAGAGGACTCACAGTGACGCTTCAGTCTGAACTCTGAGGAAACTGTTTCTAGGACATCAGGTGGACATATATACACATCTTCTATCTCCCTATAGTGACATCACTGGTAACAAGTCATAGAAAGGAGTGGCTATCCCTTTCTGCATAGTCAGCCTGCATCACATATTGTGTGTGTGGGGTTGGGGGGTGTGTGGAGGGGGGGTGTAAACTGAGTAATCCCAGTAACTACTAGTCCCCAAAGGATGGCTACATACTGTTAATATAAATTACTGTTTCTATACTAGATCGCTTTACCCTGACTGTAAATATATTGTAAACCATTGAAATTATGTTGCTACTTACAGTAAGTAACAACAGCATGCTGTGCTATTGCTAAATGACAGGATAATTGTGCCTGGTGTTTTACAATTGCAGGACATTTAGATTTAGGATCTTTACTCCACCTCTTGGCAAGAGATAATGAAAGTAAAACCGGAGAGGAACAAATCCACAGCTCCACCATGGCATTCCGAGTATCCCAATGAAATCATGTTATAACCATATGTAACATGGTATGTTCCATAGTACCTGTCTTTCCCCACATAGTGTATCTATTATGTAAGCCCTGTTAAATTCCAGGCTGTAATAGGTTAATCTATGGGCCAGTGACCCCCTTTCTGCTTACTTGAAAGTGAAGGAAGGTAGGTGGTAACTCATGGCCTGTGTACAGCCTCCTTGGAGGTGGGTATAATCCATGAGCCCGCCCCTTCCAGAGTTTTCCAAGGGGAGTAGCTAAACGTTACTGCACCGACACACTTTATTCGAGCAAATACCCGGTATGTACCTGGCAGATACCTGGAATGCGCCACTCCTCACCTCTGACAAGCCCCGTTGCATTTGCCTTCCCAGCCTGGGTTCATGCCTGGCTGATGGGCGGCTGATCTGTTAAATGATAATGATTAGGATTTAATAGGCTGCAATGCTTCGCGTGTCTACCAGATGGCATAAATTCATGAATTGTAATGCAGTATATATATATATACTGTGCAGTATTGCAGCCAGCGGGAATAAAATGCTTCAATCCCTGCTTGGAAAATACCTCAATGCACTCGGGCAGAAAACAGTCACAAACCTCAATACACCCGGGTATACCCGAATTCGTGGGACTAGCCAAGCTCGAATAAAGTGTGTCGCCAGTGTAGAGAGTCTTTCTCTGCTCCTCAAGGAGTGAGGAAGGAGCGATCAGTCTTCTCCATTGCGGGGAAAGCATGCTCACTCTAGGCCTGCTGACTTAGAGACCACCAAGATTGAGCCCATGATACCGGGTGTGCACCATCCAGAGGTCCTGAAACTGCAGAGAACATGCTGTAAAGAGAATCTGTGCAGTAGGAGACTGAATGCAGTGATGGGAGCTGATATCCTACCCCTAGGATCCTATCACAGCTGGAGGCGCTGTACCAGCGAGTAAAGAACTAAAGACCACCCAAAGAGCCTGTCCTATTGCCCTTTACAATCGCGGCCACTCAGCTCTCCTGGAACTGCAGGTATGCTTCAGCACCACACGAAGTTAGTAATCAGTATATTTCCCGGAGGAAGGGGAAACATATAATATAAAATGATGGAAGGCTTCATCTTGATTGCATAATGTTTTTATTGGCTGCTACACTGAAATGTTGGCTTGTTTATATAGTACTAGTGCTTTTCATTTGATCTCTATTTAGAGTCTAAGTGAAGATGTATTTCTTGTTAAACCCAGATAAAAGACCAGAGAATAATGTTAAGTTCAGAATGACATAGAGTGTGATATGCCCTACTCACAGGGGGAGAGAAATGAAAGACAAGAAGTGGTCTAAATTGAGAATATTACAGTAGTCTGTCCAAATAGGAAAAAAATTAGAAATATGTTGGTTCAAAAGATATTCATCAACATCAGCTCCTTTCAGATGTGGAGTTGCGAGCTTTGCTTTTCTTGGCATAGTACAGTCACTAGTCAATAGAGATAATGATGAAAAAAAGGGGGTAAACGACAGAGCATAAGATGAATACATGAAACTGTCTGAATAGATATGTAGAACTATTGCTCCCTTTGCTGCTAGAGAAATG
The DNA here is from genome assembly GCF_040206685.1 of Ascaphus truei. Taxonomy (NCBI): domain Eukaryota; kingdom Metazoa; phylum Chordata; class Amphibia; order Anura; family Ascaphidae; genus Ascaphus; species Ascaphus truei. The sequence goes on along the minus strand of NC_134483.1, from coordinate 416,012,748 downwards.
GGTAACAAGAATTTGCCCTAGTAGATGTTTGTTATTTATGATCCATCTGACTAAATATAGTATTCTTCATGGCTGAGTGCATTTTTCGTCATTCTAAATAACTATATTGTTCTTTATAGTGGTTGTGATATCACTTGTATGCCATGTTCCACTATGTACTCCCCTACTTTTATGGCAGTGTCCCAGAAATGTGTACGAGTGAATTTCTTTTCTGCAGGAAAGGTGCAGTATTCTTGGCTCTCAGATTTCTTTTCGAATCACAGTCTTTATTGTAGCTCCCCCTCCACACCCATTCTGATGAAGGCATCGGCGATGATTAAATATGGGAAGAACATCTGCAAATTTGTTAACAGAACAAAACAAATGTATTATATTATGTGCCAGGGCGATGTTTTGATGTTAAAGATTTCATAAACTGTGATACAGTACGCCTAATGTTACTTATCTGCTTAATTGCAAATGTAGTGTTCAATACGTACTGTAGGACGTACCACTAGACTTTTGAAGGAGCTCATCAGGGAACGTATCTACAGATGCAGCGGTCGTTATTCGAACATTTACCTGGGTAGGTTGAGATATACGTGTGTAGGTTGAGATATATTCACCAGTTTTGCCGGGACAGACATAATGGCCCATCGGATTAACACAGCAGGGTTCCTTGCTGTGTGAGTCATACCGGACTCTGTCTCTCTGTAATAGACATGCAGTAAGAGATAGGCTGAATCAGTCACTCTAACTGCTCGCCTCTCACAGGCGATCGCGGGGGTTTTATTTAATTTTAAACATTACAGTAATGTAGCATGGGTTGTCCGGAGCTGAACCGCATTGATTTCAGGTCTGGGGACCCCCTACTTCCCGAGATACAGGCCCCGTTATGGTGTGCCGGTGTCTGGGGGCCCTCGGGTGGTTCCTATGGGTCCCCCATAGTTATCTATCTGTGTCCCAGTATCTGTTAAAAATACAGTGTGTGATGTCAGAACGTGCCCCTCAGTGACACGGTTACAGATCTGTTACTTTTATTATGCAGAAGAGATGACAGCACAGGATATTCTCATTTTTAATAGAGTCCCGCTCATGTTGGAAATTTTCTTAGCCACGCCTCTTAAACTTTGCAGAACCATCTAAAGCAGTGTTTCCCAACTCCAGTCCTCAAGGAACCCCAACAGGTCAGGTTTTAAGGATATCCCTGCTCCAGCACAGGTGGCTCAGTCAAAATGGGACTTCACTTGAGGGCTGGAGGAGGGAGCAAGTTAAAGAGCTCTAGCACTGTGCATGCACCTGCACTCCATGAGTGAGCGAGTGTGTCCATGTGAGTGAGTGTCAGTGAGTGATGTGCCAGTAAGTGACTGTGCCAGTGAGTAAGGAAAGGTCAAGAAAAATGAAGGTATCACTGCAATCGCTGTCAGCTTAGTGCCAAAACATTAAGATAAATACTTTACCGATTGTTAGAATTAGTGTAAAAATGTCACCTACTCAGTTAGGTCATAGGTTACTTTCTTTCCTTCCACCCTTCTGATGCGGCCAGTCTTGCCGTCGGATTTAAAAATAGTCCCCCAACCTACTCTGAGTTTGATGGGCCTGAACTATACTCTCTAACCCAGTGCTTTTCAACCAGGGTTCCCCGGCATCCATAAATAGTACCCTGCAATTTTCTGGTAATTTGAAAATTGTACCAAATACAGCAGGATTTACATTGTATCTGATATCAGACATTCTATTAGAGACGGTTGGGGTTCCTTACAATGCATCTGATCTCAGACACGCTATTAGAGAGGGCTGGGGTTCCTTACAATGCATCTGATCTCAGACTCGCTATTAGAGAGGGTTGGGGTTCCTCAGAATTTCACAATATAATTATAGAGATCCTTAACCAACATTTTTTTGTTAACCACTGCTCTAACCCAAAACCCCATCTTCAGTACACTGCTGTAGTAGAACTTAACTCAAACCTCTCACAGCCACAGTGGTCCTTCCAGTGGTGAGAGTGTTAAAGAAACCGTAGCCTTGTTTAGTCACAGAAAGTGGGAAACCGTTTTAAAAAATAAATCCAAACAAAGCCCGCATTTTAAGTATGTCAAAAATAAATAGAATGTAATACTCGAGGACTTTACACGTGCATGTAATCTTTAAGGAATCGGGTCATAAACGAAAGATCTGTTACCAGAGTAGCAGACAAAGGACCATATTTACTAAACTGTCCTAACTAGAAAGGCCATATAAATGAACAGACCATAAAGTGAACCACTTAGTAAATATTAGCCCAAGTCTCCAATCCACACATGTATTTCTGTATAACTTTTGTCATGTTTTCTGAAAAACAGTCATTTCTAAGTACTGCACCGACACACTTTATTCGAGCAAATACCCAGTATGTACCTGGCAGATACCTGGAATGCGCCACTCCTCACCTCTGACAAGCCCCGTTGCGTTTGCCTTCCCAGCCTGGGTTCATGCCTGGCTGACGGGCGGCTGATCTGTTAAATGATAATGATTAGGATTTAATAGGCTGAAATGCTTCGCGTGTCTACCAGATGGCATAAATTCATGAATTGTAATGCAGTATGTATATATATACTGTGCAGTATTGCAGCCAGCGGGAATAAAATGCTTCAATCCATGCTTGGAAAATACCTCAATGCACTCGGGCAGAAAACAGTCACAAACCTCAATACACCCGGGTATACCCGAATTCGTGGGACTAGCCGAGCTCGAATAAAGTGTGTCGCCAGTGTATAAGCATTAGATTAATCTTTAGAGTGCCCTAATTACATGCATGAAATGGCACCGGCCCTGGCACGCAATGGGGCATATTTGTTTCCCCAGTTACGTCACGGCAAAAATGGTCATTTTGTTGGAGATGATCAGGCAGGTCTCTCCACTTTCGTTTGGATCAGCCAGAGCCGGTCATGTGATGGATTTCTGGAGAGATCACATGATTGCAAATGCAGCAGCTCTCTGCTGCAGCAAAAAGGTTAGAGGGGCAGTCCATCATAGCGGGTCCAAACAAAAATCTATTTAAAACAATTTAGTGTAATTGGCTTCATTAGCGAGAATTCAATCACCCTTAAAGGATTTTACTTATTGATATGTTGTGAAAAATTGCATATGTTCTGCATTTCTCTTGAAATACTAGATTCGTGCTTATCAGCTACTTATGTCTGTCTCTGTGACTAATGGTAGCATCATAATTACTTTGCAACAACGAACCGAGAAAATAAAGAACAATTTACCAGAAAAAAACACACAATTTACTTCAAACCTGCTGCTTTGAGGATTGCAAACAGTTATATCACTAAAGACAAACACTGCAAACCCCTATAAGGGGTGGCCAACTCCAGTCCTCAGGGACACCAACAGGATATCCCTGACTCGGCACAGGTGGCTCTGTCTGGGGCTCAGTCTAGGTGGCCCTTGAGGACTGGAGAGGGCCACCCCTGCATCAAAACATTTGTTTACTATGAAAATAATAAAAGTAAAAAAAAAAAAAACGACTGAAAAAAATACTTATAATTGTCTGATATTTTTCTTTTAAAAGGTGTTCATCACCTACAGCAATTTAATTACCTTTATTGAAAACGACATTAGGGCTCCGCTTCTTGGTGATTCGCTTCTCGGCGATCCGCCAATATGGCGGTACCGAGAAGGGGCCGCCATGTCTGCGCATGCGCAGAACGAGGGCTGTCGAGGTCGTGCGTGCCCAGCACAGGGATGCCAAGTTTGCGATTGTGCAGAGCGGAGGTCGCACATGCGCAGAAGGAGGGATTGCAGGTCTGCTCATGAGCAGACCTGCAGGAGACGCCGAAAATCGGCGGTTCTGCATGCTGGCGATTTTTGCTTTGTGTCGGGGCCATAGTACGGTACCCGCTGTATTAATGGGGCCCTACTGTAATTACCTAAGCTGGCGATCGATTGGTTCTCCTGTGAACGACCAGTTCCACTAAATGGTTACCTTTAAGTTTCGAATCAATCCTTCAGTCAGTGTAATTTAGCAGCTACAATGCATTTTTATATTACTAAGGTAACATTATCTATTGTTGAAGTTTGCAGCTCAAACTGCTGGGAATATTGGCAACAGAAAAGTGTTCCAGAAATCCTGCACCGCTGGGGAGGTGGGCTACAACCTGTTGTAAAGGATGCTCATTATATTAAAACTCATTAAAATGGCATTAAGAGTTCAATTTTAAAATAAAAAAGGTAGTAAGTATTATATAATACTACAGAACTGATTTATAAAAACAAAACAAAAAAAAACACACGTACAGTAGGATATTGCTTGGAATGCTCCTTTAAACAGGTCATTGTTAATAGTTCCACTTTTGTCTTAGGAGGTTTTGCCCTTTACCCGTAGGGGCTATGGCACTGGAGTGCCACAGCTCCTCTGGCACATCGTGATCATCTGACCGCTCCTCTGCACGATCATTTGATCACCTTGTCACTGGTGACTTGAATGGAAAAGGCTGTGACGGTAACAGGGTGCCAAGTAAGTAATAAAGGGGTCACCCCCATTAGGCACCCCCTTCCACCGTCTGGGAGGTGAGGGGTTAACCAGAAATGTACCTATAATACATATGTTCCTCTGCTTCACAACCAAAGGTATGTCCCTTGGTTATCATGTTCCCACATTTAGAGGTATTTCATGTATTTTTATTACCCTGCCTCAGGGAAAACTGTGTTCTATTTGCTAGACGTGTATATTGGTACAATTATTGGTGTTGGTACCTTTACAGTGTATGCACCAACCACATACACTGGGATCAGGTCAGGAGGGAAAGGGTTAATTGCATTTACATGTTTATGGTCCTTTGTTCCCTTTCCAGCCTTTTCAGTCTCCATTTGCAGTATCACCATAGGTCGCCATTGGAGCCCCATGTAATCCTATGGAGATTTCACAGATTTGGGACCGATACCTGAGAAAACCTGCAGGTGGCGCCCGAGAGGAGGAGCGGAGCTTCCCCATTGAAAGTGAATGGAGTAATGTCTTTCAATAGGGATTCCTCGAGTCCGACATCCAGGAACGAGCTGGCTGCCAGCCAGACCGCAAAACCGCAAAGGCAGATACAATGTCTTTGAAAGAGCTTGATCTCTCAATTGGCGTGGGAACTAGGCTTCGGTCAAGTTAACCGCCAATTAGCGTGTGAAACTTTTGTTCTAGGGTGACCAGAAATAAAATTATTTTTGCCCCTAGCCCCTAGGAAGCCCCTCACTCGACCCCAACCGGGTCCGACAGTCAATAGCAGCGAGAAAGGGTCACGGCGGCCATGAGGGTCCCACCATTGACCGCAATGGTGGGGAAAAGCCGCGTGGCTTTTAAATACTAAGTATAAAACAGTGTAAAGTGAAACCCATAACTCCGGTTCCGTAAGGACCAGAGGGCTGGGATTTGGCCACCATGTAGTCATAGTTCCGGCATGACTGCATGGCAATTCCCGACCCTCTCCGACCAACCGAACGGAGTATGGGTAACTGTGAAAAAGTGTGGGTTGCCCATTGACTCCAATAGTAGCAAAGGTCCCATTGAATCCTATGGCGGCGCCGGGCCATGCATTTCCTATGGCAGCACTGGCCCTATTGATTCCAATGGAGGTAAAAGCCGCAAGGTAAACGGCTAAGTTAAAAACTGTGAAAACCTGGAACCCATAACTTTGGTTCTGTAAGGACCAGAGGGCTGGGATTTGGCCACCATGTAGTCATCGTTCTGGCATGACTGCATGGCAATTCCCGACCCTCTCTGAGCAACAGAACGGTGTCTGGTTAATTGTTTAATTTGGGTTTCTGCCATTGACTTCAATGACAGAGAAATGCAACTTATGTAAATGTGCATTTAAAGTCATTTATTGTAACTCCAGTTTAGTGAGTCCCAGCAAGCTGAAAATTGGCCACCATGTAGAATCCTCTCCGGCATGAGGATCTGGCAATTTGTAGCCTGCTAGGCCTAGCCGAACGGATTATTATAATATATATATATGATTGTGAAAATATATTGTATTTGGTGCCTAGTAGAAAGCCTGCGAAAGATACTGGCCCTGCAGTATGTTAATGTACAAGGGGGCGCCCATACTGTATATCTATACCAGGGCCCCTGATCAAATGCTCCCCCACCCTGATTGTATATGCTAGGGCGGGGAAGAGCAGGACTTGAGTGGTTCTGTAGGTGTTATAAATTACACTTGCAGACAAAGGTTTTCCTGTCCAGATCCTCTTCTGGCAGACTCAGAGGCGCCACTTCTTTAGTGTGGGGTTAAGAAAATGAGACCCAAAGTAAGGAATTGTGCGCATGTGCCAGTTACCTGGGGGCAGGTATCAAAGTGCTTCCCATGTTAGCTGGCAAAGGGTCATTGGGTGCAGGTAATTGTTAACCAATACCTGACACCCAATGTTAAGGGATAGGGCGTAAATCCCATATAAACGAGTGTAAGCCCTATGCCCAGTGTCTTCGTTACAACATCTGAATGATACATGATTGCCTGATGAATTGCTAATCCAGATCCAGATTACTTCATTGCCCATTCCCCAAAGTAAGTGCATATATCCTGTGTGTTATTTGTATATCCTGTGTGTTCACCTTTTTCAAGGAATAAACTTTCTTTATTATATTACGGTCGCATTCAATTCAACCCAGTTATTTTGTGTATATTATAACCCTGCAAAAGCTCCCGTGACAGAGGCGGATGTCCTTTCTTCTGCGCTCCTGCTCGGGCCAGATCACGTTCAGAGCTCCACTGGAAAGAAGAACGCGATCTCCCCTAGAAATTGAGCTGGAACATGATGGCTACTTCATAGGGCACTCATCAAAGGAGGCTCATTTACTACATGGAAACAAGAAACAATATCAAATGTTGCACTATGATAAACATTAAGATTCACTGATCATCTAGCTAAGGGCAGCTTCCCGCTGTCTGTCTGTTTTTTGTTTGTTTTTTTTAAACAGCTCTCCCCCCCCTTTTTAATTTTTATTTCAGTGATGGGAAGCAGGGCTCCAAGGATGCCAAATGTGCTATTTTCCGCTAGAGGGAGCCTCTGGTTCTTGAGATACTTATCGCTAAAAGCATCGCTTCCCTGTCCCCTCCCGGGGACACAAAATGGTCGGTTTAAATCTATCACCTCATGCGGACCAACAGGGAGCCATGACATCTATTGTAGATTCCGGTTGGCCTGCATGACGTGGGGGGAGTTAAATACCAGGAAGTACTGACACTACCGGCACCAGTAAGTATCTCGGGGACCCGGAGGTACCCAGAGCTGAACCAGGTTAATTTTCCTTCCTGTTAAGAATAATCATTTTGCATGTTGTCAATTATTATCCTCAAGCTCAACTATACAATATCTTACAGTAAGCGAATGTGTGTACTTTGAAGCTATTACTAGTGGGAACACAAAACCTTCCTACCACTTTTTTTTCAGACTGTTACATATTTGAAGGATTTTCTATTTTATTCAGACAGTACCCTAACCATGATTAATCCATCAAGCAAATTTGCCACTGGCAAATAACATCATTCTGACAATATAATACTTGTAATCGGCAATCACATTGGAGCACACGGCTAGCATTACCATAGCAGTGCATAATAGTCTCCCACTTTCACTGGGCCTACAGCTAAACAGACGGTTGTGTCAGGGGGATGTCTGATAATGTTTTCAGATAAAATTGGTGCTTTTATTAAAATAAACGAGCTCCTTCAAATGCATTTTCAAAGAGATCTTTCACCGTAATGTTATTTGTCTATAGTGTTTTTCATTTATTTTACAAGTATTTTGCTGTAGAGGACACATTAAAGCTGCAGACCAAGACATATCCTCCTACATGTGTTTTTTTTTTGTTTTTTTAAAGAAATCAGTTCTGTGCTGACAACTGTGGATGACATTTTTAATGTATTATAATGTAACAAGCCTTTTTTGTTTCTATAGCAACCATTTACAAATTCACATACCCATCCTCTTCTGAACAGGCTCTGGCACACCCATTTATGAGCCCTGCCCTCTCTCTAGCAGTGCACCAATTGTATCTAGTGACTGCCTGGTCACATGATATTCCCCACAGAATTTTGCACCTTTGGTCCTCTTCTGCTGCACTGACAGCCATTTAGTGAACCCCAGAGCCAAATCTTCATCCATCGATCACGGGAATATGGATCGACCGGCAATTTAGCCAATTACTTATCATTGTGTAGATTGTATTGATGCACATATTAAAGGGAAAAAAATAAACTTGGACTGCTGCTTTAAGATGTATATGTAGTTATACAGCTGTAGCCCTGGTAAGATTATGGGCTATATCTCTATCCTCCTCCTGAGCAGTAATCCCTGTTGTGGGCAGGTTTGCCAGGAGTTATCATGGGTTTTCCCCACCTCAAGCATTTGCCCTGAAATGGTGAAGGTAGGTCACCTGACCCTGTGTCCAATCAAGAGACACAGGGGCGGTGCCTGCTGAAACCATAAAGAGCAGTGCACGTGCTTAGGGGATGAGGGAAGAGCTAGCCCCACTCTGGGTGCCCCTGAGGCCCAGAGTGGAGGCAGGGAGATCCTAAGGGAGTACAGCTGGTTGGCTGCTCATATGTGATACCTGTCTGCATGCTGTGCAGAGAGACAAATAAAGAGCTGTTGCTAATTATAAGAGACTTGTGTGGAGACTGGAATCTCTCATCCCTGGGAGGGGATTCTGTGGTAGGGATTCCACCCCGTATCCCTGGGGCTTACTACAGATGGAGGTGCTGCACCATTGAAGGAGAACGAAGGCATCCACCCCAGAAACCTTTCCTGCTGTCCCCCATGTCATCGCGGGAGACTCAGGCCCTCCTGTTGCCAGCAGGTACGCACCACACTCAGACACGTAGTCAGACCATGAAACACCCTAGGGTACCCGATATAAGGTTGGGGGGGGGGTCGATGGGCTACAATTGGAGGCGCTGCTGAGAGCATCAGGACAGGTTTTCAGCGAAGCAGAGCTGAAAGTAGTATGTACACTTTCGGAGCAAGTGCTGCAGAGAGAAGGGCATTTTTGGAGACTAGGGGTAGTCAGGACGGCCTGTTCTCTCGCACAGTACACCCTAGGTGCCCTAAGAGGGTGATGTAAATTTGGGTACACTTGGCTATAGCTGTCCTAGTCAACTTGAGGCAGATAGTGTAGGATTCCTGTGGGGGTAGCCTGGTTAACTTGGGACAGGAACTTCAACATAGGGTCTGCACTATGAGTGGCCAAAAGTAGGTTGACGCCAAGTACTGCTGGAAGTCCCAGTACACTAGTAGCCAGTACCCAGAAAACACACCACAGAGTGCTTGTAATGAACCGTCAGCGAGTGCGGTGTACAAGAAGAGAGTTCTGCCTAGCCTGGGGTATGCCATGCATTTTTATCACTGGTTAGAGCACTATTGAGAGTAGTAAGTGCATAGGAACGAGTTGCACTTCAGACACTGAGAGTAGCGCTATTGTGGGCTTAAGGTAGAAGAGATGTGATGCATCCAAAATTAGAGAGAATTCCATCCAAAACATATGTTGATAATCAAGATGACAATGGAAAGTCCTGAAACAGTAATTGCATGTGCATAGGAAGGGATAAGTGTCTAATGGGGTCCACTTGACCTCCACAGCTTAAACACAGTGTACACCCGACCAAGTAAGCAATATCAAAATACATAAGCACAGGTATTCATATATATATATATATGATAGGGCACTGCGGCCCTTTACCTTTGTGCTCGAATGGACGTTCCAGACATCAAGGGCGTGCAGCCCATCCAGGTAAGTATACAGCAAGGTAGAGGATGATGATGGTGAAGGTAGAGGATAAACCAGACCTATTGCCAGATTAGAGTGTGCATTTTTGTTTCATGTTTTCCAGTTCCACTGGGAGTTGGATTTTCGTGGCAGTGCTATCAATCATCATCCTTTACCTTGCTATTGTGGGCTTAGAGGGCTCACCAAAGATGGCGGCGATATGTACATGTGCTCTGCGGGGCATGGAGGAGGTTAAAATGGCGACTGCGGTGCCATTCACTGCAGCGTGTGTTGCAGCCGATCCAAAATGGCGACTGCCGCCAATCCTAGATTGCGCACGTGCTGCGTGCAAGCAGGCTGTATGAGAAATGTGGAGAGAAATGTGCAAGGGTTTGGCGCCAAAACCAGAACCCCAGCTAAAAGAAAGGAGTGGCGCGAAAGCTGTAGCCACGCCCACCTGTGCAGTGACAGGCTAAAGAACGAGCCCACGTCACCCAAAGAGAAAGAGTGCCCCGCTTCTTCCATCCACCAGAGGGAGGGGGCACGCCGAGAACCAATCACAACGGTCCTCCCAAGCGGAAGGAGGGACAGGAAGTGAGACTGAGGAACCTCACTCTTGCTTGACTGGCGACAGAGAAGGAGCTACTTGTCGAACAAGCAAGCTGATTGAATCAACCCCTGCGCAAAAGATGGCTGACTTAAGCATGAATACTTATCAACTTCCAGGAGGCTTCCTGGTTGTGGAGGTTGATGGCCGTGAGTATCTACGGTGCCTGTGCATCCAATGCAGGTTACCGGGACCGGCCCCAAGTACTACAGCACGGTGCCAACAGTGTGGCGTTTTCTACTTCTGGCCTACCGAGTCATACCCTGCTATATTGACCCCGCGTGATGCCTCTCCAGTGACGCTGATCGAAGTGGAGGAAGCAGATGCGAAGGCTGCCCTGATCCCATATATCACCCCTGCGGTAGGGATCCAGGCCCAGCTACTAAGAAGTGCCCCGACGGAGAGGAGAGCAGCCTCAGTGGAGGTACCGGAGCGGCCCGTTTCGTACCTATACCCACTAGTGGTGCAGCAAGGAACAGATGTGGCTCATCAGCAGAGGTGCCATTGCCGTCCTCGTCGGACGATGAGAGAGACAGTCTGTCATCGATGGTGAAGCGCTGGCAGGCGGACCACCCCAGCAGTGAACTTACCCAAGAGACGGTGCAGATGAGTCCGGAGACCCCCGACGGCGAGCGCTGGTGCGGCCTGAACCGCGTAGAAGTTCCACAGCCGTGGCGACTCCCAGTGTGGCGGAGATGGGATCCGAGACTGCTCCGGAGGAACTGCAGAACATTGCATGGCAGCGGAGCGGTAAGATGACTCCACCACCCCTTTACGGTGAGTGATGCACTTCTGGTGCGGGACCAAGAGGAGGATGGAGACTCCGCGATGACCCATGATAACATCACTTCCAGGTCGACATGGAGCTGAGGCCTGGAAGCCTTAATTGACTCGTTGAAGAGAGCCGGTCTAGAGGAGGAGTTTGAGAAGTTCAAGGCACAAGTGGCTAAGCGAGGAGCCAGTCACGCTCCAGCCAGAGACGGTAAGAGAGCACCTACCGGTCATGGCATCGCCCGGCTAAGAGACACTGTGATGGACTATGGCGATCCTATGGTCACCGCCCCTAGCGCCATTGCCCCGGCCACTGCCCCGTCACATTCTATACCACTGGGCCCTAGTGGGAGTAAGCCGATTAAGACGCCCAAGTTTTCTACTGATTGGCGGGATTGGGTCTCGAGTGATGAGGGTTCTGATGGGGAGATACCACTGTTGTGTGTTATACCTGTACCTAACCCCACTGTGTTTAACCCTGTACTTAGAGGTAGGGCCCGAGGGTCCCAGTCGTCTGCTAAAGTGGGTCCTGTAAATCCTAAGGCACCCAAAATGAATCCCACAATATACACAAATGTAATTAGAGGGAGGCGTAAAGGCTCGCACTCTGCTGAGATAGAGACATCTGGTGTGTCCTCGAGAGCTGACTCAGAGGAATGTATGAGTGTGTCATTCTCATATGTGCACCGAGACAAATGGTGGGCACCGTTATTCACAGGGTATGATGAAGGGATGTACCGTACCAGGTTTGTGCTAATAAAGAAAGACATAGTAGATCACTGGTAGGATGTAGGCACTTACTCTAACAGGAGGTTGCTGACGGACTAGACAAAAGATTGAGAGAGATTATGCAGAAAGTGATAACACCCAAAAGTTCGTCCATTTTATATGATGACATTGCGCCTGAGGAGCCCAAGTACTGGGTACTGCCAGGAAAGGCTGGGAACCGGAAACTTACCAAGTTAAGCAGAGCAGATAGAGCCATAGTGGCGAGATACAGACATTCTCATGGGTATAAGTTTCCGTATGTACCAGAGCCAATCATGCAGGAGATTGATGATCAGAGAGAAACCTGGCTCAGAGATGTCGTCATTGAGTACCTACGCATTAAGTGTGGTCACTCTGCTTATCTGAAGGAAGACAAGATATGTTCCTTAATGAGAGTTTGCAGTACAGGCAGGAACATTTTCATGCACAAGATAGTGTACAGGCCGGAGAATGGGCCTATTAAATCCTTCTTTGTTAAGATTGTGGATCATAATGGATGGGACATAAGGAAGCCTGACCCCCGCCATTATTACTGAGTTGTGGGTTCTCCATGTTAGGAGTTTCCTGCTGTTATGTCATCATCTGGGTGTTACAGTCTGTGATGCAATGTATTAATTTCATTGTTGTATTTTCACAGGTTGTTCACCTGCAGGATGGGTCAGCAAATTAGGTCCAAGTGGGGACCATTGGATTCCACCTGAGGGAGAGTGTAGCCCTGGTAAGATTTTGGGCTATATCTCTATCCTTCTCCTGAGCAGTAATCCCTGTTAAGGGCAGGTTTGCCAGGAGTTATCATTGGTTTTCCCCACCTCAAGCATTTGCTCTGAAATGGTTAAGGTAGGTCACCTGACCCTGTGTCCAATCAAGAGACACAGGGGGGGTGCCTGCTGAAACCATAAAGAGCAGTGCACGTCCTATTTAGTAGAGTTCCTGAGAGAGTTCTAACTCTAGGTTCTAGTGGTGTTAGTAAGTTAGGATCCAGATGAGTAGAGCTGATAGATAGGTGGACCAAGTACCTCTCACCCTGCTTAGGGGGTGAGGGAAGAGCTAGCCCCATTCTGGGTGCCCTTGAGGCCCAGAGTGGAGGCAGGGACATCCTAAGGGAGTACAGCTGGCTGCTCATATGTGATACCTGTCGGCATGCTGTGGAGAGAGAGACAAATAAAGAGCTGCTGCTAATTATAAGAGACTTGTGTGGAGACTGGAATCTCTCATCCCTGGGAGGGGATTCTGTGGTAGGGATTCCACCCCGTATCCTTGGGGCTTACTACAGATGGAGGTGCTGCACCATTGAAGGAGAACGAAGGCATCCACCCCAGAAACCTTTCCTGTTGTCCCCCATGTCATTGCGGGAGACTCAGGCCCTCCTGTTGCCAGCAGGTACGCACCACACTCAGACACGTAGCCAGAGCATGAAACACCCTAGGGTACCGGATATGAGGTTGGGGGGGAGGGAGGGGTCAATGGGCTACAAAGCTATAACCTGAGATCCAGTAAGAAACAAAACAAAAAACACTCAACTTTAAAGCAATAATCCCGTTTAAAAATATATATTTTTTCTATCTTACCTGAACATGGAGGTCATTTGGAGCCAATCCCTTGACTCCAGAGTGACAATAATAATAGCATGTTCTTGTATAGCGCTGCTAGAGACATTTTGCACAGGTCCCTGCCCCATGGAGCTTACAATCTATGTTTTTGGTGCCTGAGGCACAGGGAGATAAGGTGACTTGCCCAAGGTCACAAGGAGCAGACACCGGGAATTGAACCAGGCTCTCCTGCTTCAAACTCTCAGTGCCAATCAGTGTCTTTACTCACTAAACCACTCCTTCGCCCAAGAAAATTTAGAATTATTTGTGAATCTTTGAGAAAACTACAAACATTGTGGTGAGTGTCATCATCAAGAAGACGCAACTTTCTCGCGATGACTGCTTTCTATTGCCAGCAGAGGCAAGATTGACCCCGCAAACATTTTGTGTCTGCCAGGTCAGTCTTGCATCGTCGCAATGGGGATTCATAGATGTTGGGAGACCATGGTTTAGCTCCGGGGGACTGGGTTTAGGTTAATAAACAAAGGAAAATAAACCATTGCTAGCAGAGCAGATTGCTGCTTTAAAAGCATATAATGGCTTACGTTTTCATTTTGATTATGGGGATACAGTACTACAATCTGCTGAGTCCTTTATCCAAGCATCATCATTTTTAAACCTAGCATAGATGGGCATTACAGAATGATCAGGAGCAGTGTGAGAGTACTAAAAACAAAAAAAAGGTGCAGGAACTCGCTTTTTCCCCACAACACCTTTAACACAGCAATTAAAAAATTACATTCTCACCCACCCACCCCTTCTCACATGCCCTCTCCCCCCTCTCTCACATGCCCTCTCCTTCCTCTTCCCTCACACTCCCCTCTTCTCTCACTCTCTTCCCCCCTTCCCACTCTCTCCCCTCCTCCCATTCTATTTCCCACCCCCTTCTCTTTACCTCCCCTCCTACTCCCTCCATCCCCCCTTCTCACCCTCCCTTCCCATCTCTCACTCCCCCCCCCCCCCCACCACCTTTCCTCCAGGCTCTACCTTGGAGTGGGCTCTGTCCATGCCCTACAGAACTGCTGAAACTGTCCGGCTAGAATAGCGTTCCAGCGCATTCCTGGTCCACTCTAGCCCGGATCAGGAGGTAGGAAGCAACCTGTTCATAAGGCTCTTAATAGGAGGGTTTAGAGACACCGTCATACAATTCTCACACCAACAAAGGTTATTGAATGAGTGAGTGAAGCAAAGACTTTGTGGACACTTTGGGTGTGTGTTATTTTTTATTCTTTTTTGTTTGTTTGTTTGTTCTCTCTCCACAGGCCAAATGACTTCACCGATTTTGATGCCATTTTGAGGGTACCATTCTGCCATCCTGACTCAGACTTAGACTTAATGAAGTTTGAGAAAACTAGGACAATTTGATGACAAAATTCACAAATTGATGGCATTTCAAATTTATTTTTGCCCGTGTTTCATTCCGTGTTATGAATCTTTGTCTTATTAGGTTTAATCGCTCATCTGAAAACGCGGTATAAAATATAGCGTTTTCCTAGTTATAAGCTAAAGAGGAGTTCCATTAGTGTTATAGAAAAGTCCCCCATTATGTTTATTACAGAAAAGATATTTAAAAAGAAGCATGTTCTCCATTAACCAATAATGATTGAGAAATTAAGATGCATGTGTATGATGCGTGTGCTAAGATGTGGGAAGCATTAGAGAAGAATTAATTAGCTCCAATTGCATGTGTGCGCAGGCAAAAATAAAGCCCATAAGCGATACTAATGAGCTCATGAGGACATGTGGTGAGAATGGCCTAGATCAAGACAGGCAGCATACAGACATAATCACAAACTAGGTAGGGTCACAGGGCTGGAACAAGCATGAGCCGTGTTAATCAGGCATCTGATTACAGTTGCCAAATAGTTTATAGTACAGTAGTTATGCCACCAGGTGTTTTACAATCAGGGCTGCTACAGATGAGTGTTATACTCTAATCTCATGTGAGGATCTGCAGCTACAGTACATAGACAATAATGTCCTGTAGTCAAAATGACAAATAAGGACAGTGTTCTTAAGAACAAATGATGAGGGTTAATGCTGTTCACTAATGAAATCATGAATGTGCTATCATTGTTTTACATATCCATATACAAATACATTTACAAATTGCCTATATGTCTTATTTACCATGTTATTTTTTTTTAGGCTTGGGGGAGGACAAGGTAAAGTTGGTATTGTACTTTTATACCTGATTTATTCTGTAAAAACTAAATGAAATATAATACATTTAAATTGATTCAGTTCAGCTTCTTCTTGTATTACATATACAGTCATACCCCGGTTTAACGACACTCAAGTGTAAGGACATATTTTCAATAGCACCATACCCCTGTGTCCGTACACTGGCTTCGGGAGTATGGACACTTATTCTGCCCTAAAGACCGCCGTAGTAGTGACGCGCTGATTCCCATCGCCCAATAGGAAAACGGCAGCTCGCGCATACACCTGTACGCAAGTCCTGAACAGCAATACCGCTTCCCTACCTGTACCGAAGCATTGACGAGTGGGAAAAAGGTAGTGCCTCACTTTCAGTACATTTTCGCTTTATATACATGCTCTGGACCCATTGCGTACATTAATGCAGGGTATGCCTGTACTGTACTGTACAAATCTGCATTTAAAAAAATATTCTGTTTTAACTTGTGAACTATTTGACCTTAATGATCAATACACACCGAACATTTCATTAAAATATCCACATGTACTTTTTTATTTATTAATTTTTTAAACTCAATTTTTAATAAAAAAGGTGCAGGGAGAGGGGGAAATGGAGAAAATAAAAGATGGGGGGGGGGGGGGTGGAAGAGTACGAAAAATAAAGACAGGGGAAAAAAACACATCCATTTACAATTTTACCTAGCAAATCATCTTATAACATTCAGTCACACAGTCAATATATATAGCAGTTTTTACATCAAGATTAGGTGGGTATTAATTTCTGGTTGACCAGCACCCAGAATCCATGGGGGTCAAGTACCACCTCATTATAACCTTATAGGCATTTTCTCTGATTGTGATACACATTGAAGACATGGAATGACATGGAAGACTGGAATGATATTTTTCAGACGGTTGCTACATCCTCAATGTGTATCACCCACATGTACTTTTATATTGTAGACATTATTATATGTATCTCCAATAATCAGCGTTATTCAAATCATATTTCTTGAAAAATATTTTGACATTTATAACTATGATTTTTTTTTAAATATTTCAGACTTATTCCTCAATACATTTAATTGGGATGGAGAATTAAAGCAAGAGCTTTTACAACATAAACATGATTTGTGACAGCTGCTATACATTAAGAACTAAATAACTTGACAAAAGATGAAAGACATCCAAAAAAACTATTTCTTAACTCTTAAGAAACAGCAAACCTAAGTCTAAAATGTGAAAAAAACTATCAGAGCAATATCAAAATAAATATATGATCAGAGCAGAGCATCAGAAAAATGTGTAGCTGTCAGTAGCTATGGGCATGAATCAAAATGTTTCCAAATAAGAAGGACAATCGTAAAAAAAAAAAAAACACACATTTTCATAGGTATTATATATAGAAGTATACTGTATGTGGATTCAAAAATTAAAGATTGCTGCTGGTGCTGAAACTTAATGGTGAAATCCCAAAAAAATAAAGCGAAAACAGTAGCACTCCAAAATAGTGGTAAAGTGGTTAATATTCATTCATCCAACACAGCAGACTTTTCTCAAGTTCCCTTTATTTGTACAGGCAGGGGGTGGACAAAAATATAAAATACTTAGGAGCCAGCATTTTATTAGACGCAGGGCAGGGTTGGGGTGTCGGTGTGCGCCTGTGCCACACGAACACACTCTCACACAGACACACTCAATCCTCCCCTTCCCCCAGTGTTCATTGAGAGCATGGGCGGGCAGAGTTGGGCCTCGTCCAGGGTGATGCTGAGCCCAGGCAGGATATACATTGTGTCAACTGCCCTTTAAGACCCACATGTCTTCTTGTTTTTAACTCCGTTTGTCATGTATCAGTATGTTTCCATTTTTCTATATGTTGTATCAGCAATAAGTTTATATTGTTGCACTATTTGTATATTGTTAGTATCCTTGCGCCCCCCTAGGATTGCGGATGTGTCTTAAATCTAAGTGGCACTTAATTCACTGGTGGGAGTGTTTACACGTGACGTGGTTCAGCCAGTGAAGATCATTCACGGTCTATATACAGGGGGGAGTACGGAGTAGAAGACACTCTTTGATAAAGTTCTGTTCCCAGAACGAAACGCGTCAGAGTGTTACTGACATGAGGTTGTACGTTTTGATTTATTAAAGTTTTTTTGTTTTACACGCCTGGTTGGAGAGTTTTTTCAGTGGAGCAGTGACCGCCGTCTGTTCACCCTTTGCTTACCATCCAACACAGCAGACTTTTCTCAAGTTCCCTTTATTTGTACAGGCAGGGGGTGGACAAAAATATAAAATACTTAGGAGCCAGCATTTTATTAGACGCAGGGCAGGGTTGGGGTGTCGGTGTGCGCCTGTGCCACACGAACACACTCTCACACAGACACACTCAATCCTCCCCTTCCCCCAGTGTTCATTGAGAGCATGGGCGGGCAGAGTTGGGCCTCGTCCAGGGTGATGCTGAGCAGGCGCGCATGCTCGTGCTGGCCGTGATGAAACACATTGTTGCAATGTGTGTGGCCAGCGTGAGCGAGCGTCTGCGCATCCACACCGCTTAGCTGCTTGCCGAAGCAAGCAAATTTGATTGTGCCACTCGCTGGCGCATCACGTGAGCGGTTTGCCAAATGAGGGGGAACCAGCTCCGTGACATCATGGCCGCGGCCCCCCATGCGTGCAACTAGCTGGCCAGGAAAAGCATGGCAAGCAGAGCGTGTGACATCACCGCGCACGAGCGCCAGCATGCTCATTACCTGTCTGGCTGCAGCCTAAGACCTCGGCCAAGGTTCTTGCTGGCGTGCGGAGGCACGCTGAGGCTCAGGGAAAGCGGGTGCTTTCCCTGGCCTTAGACAGCACGCCGTCCGGGGGCGTGTTGTGGGCGTGTCGGCGGGCGGGCCAGTGACGTCACGGAGCTGGTTCGCCCTCATTGGGCGAACCGCTCAAGTGACCGGCCCTGCGCTCCGGCAAGCGCTTGATTTTAAAATTTCCCTAAGACCTATGCTTCCGCGCGCTTGCGGAAGCGTAGGCGAGCCCCTACTAAAACCGCTCTCATTGCGGCTGTAGGGGCTCACTGGTAAGTACCAGCGCACCTCAGCATGGGTCAGCACGTAAGCGCTGACCATGCCCGAGGCCTAAGGGAGATCTCCGACTAGCTCTGCCCCACTCTGACTAGCTCTGCCCCTCACCCTCACACTGTCTATGCCTTCTGTTCGCTCATGAAGAATCCCCACACCCCGTCTTTTCACAAAGCAGTTGTGACTTGACCTGTTAATCTCCACTGCTGTCAGTCCCAGAGCGCCAGATCCAGCTTTAAAGTTGCTGGGAAACCCAGCGCTGATTAACAGGTCAGTCATCAGTATGCACAGCAAAGGTATATCCAACACACACACAAAGACAGTGTCGCTCCCAACTATAAAAAATAAACAATATCAAAAACCAAGAAAAGAAAGAAAGCTCCCTGTAGTGTCGCACTAGAGAGCACCCTACACTTAAATTAAAAGTACTATTTATTAATGAATTAATTAAAATATATTTATTGCAGCAAAATATACAATGAACCAAATGATTAAAACAAATTAAAAATGAGGGAGGTGTCTCTGTGCTTATTGTCAAAGAAGCCGTCTGCAAGAACGGCGAAACGCGTTGAGCGTGACCTATTAATCAAGAAGGAGAGAGTGCCTGGGTATCCGTAGCTGTTTTCCTACCGGCGGCGCAACCGGAAGTGACGTGACGGCCCCAAGACCGGAAGTGACGAGACGGCTCCAGGCTGAAGTGTACCGTGGCGGTTTGCTGACACAGAGACGCTGTGATGTGGTCTTGAGATCACCACCGTCAATGCTGTTTTCCCATTGGGATTCTGTAAGCCTCCACTTTTATCATTTTTGGATAAACTGTATTTTATTGGATACTGCATGTGTGCTTCTCTTTTCTAAAGATTATCTCCTCCGAATTGTTCCTGCTGATATATCCCATTAGGCATTGGCCTTAGTATGTGGTGCCCAGCTGGGAGCTCCTTATAACATATTTTGCTACAGGTTGCACTATGTTTGTCTTTTTTTCTTTTTAAAGGTATCTACGCTCCCCTGGTTTTTTCTTCCTATGTTTCGTGTGGACCTTGAAACAGTCCGTCTAAGGGTTTGAGTGTTTTTATATTTTACTTTGTATTTTGTGTTTACCTTCACATTTATATACATAGTTTTTCCATTAAGTGTTTATATATTATTCACTGTGTTTAGGTATTGAGCGCCATCTTGTGTGTTCTATATTATTGTCAAAGACGTCAGTGTATATAATGAAATAGCTATTGATTACTATTTATGTCCACGGTTATATGATTATACTAACCGTGGTAATAGCTATTAAATACAATTCTAGGTCGTCCGACAACTATTCCTAAGTAGATGAGAGTGTTGGTTTGCTAAGAGGGTAATGAGCTTTGTGTATATTTTGCTGCAATAAATATATTTTAATTCATTCATTAATAAATAGTACTTTTAATTTAAGTGTAGGGTGTTCTCTAGTGCGACACTATAGGGAGCTTTCTTTCTTTTCTTTGTTCATCACAGTATATATTCCCAGTCAGCACCACCCTATTATCATTTATTGCAGTTCCAGTCATCACACAGGTTATCCATCTACCCTCCTCTGTGATGTTGTGCGAGATACACATTTGACCTCGTTTAGGGGTCATTTTTCTTGTGTGTAACTAATTTGAGGTGTTTCTTCACCCTTTTCTCGTGTACCTGAGCACACACCACCAGTCTCGCATAATGACCGGATTCCTATCTAATTCAATAGACTTTAATTCATGGCTTGGCGAGTCAAAAAGTGTCTTTAGTCTTAACTTTGAACAGGTTGAAGTGACGGATAATCCAGATATTAAGAACTTTTTTCGTGAACTAGACAAAACCTATAGAAATAGATCCAGACTCTGGTGGGACATCACAAGTCTAGAAGCATATAGCGCACAAAAATTAATCCGAAGGGGCCTAAGAATTAATGTAGCCCCTCTCACTCGATTCAGGATATTGAATTTCGCAAGGCATGGGAAGATATCCTATCATCCTGTTCCCAAGACCTAATGACTCTTATAATCAAACATGAAAAGGAGAAATTAGAAATCGTGAATAAAGACCTTAAAGCTTTACTATTAGAAGTAGACAAATGGAATGAAAGACAAGCACTTAACGACTTATCAGAAAGAAAGGAAATTACTATAAAAAGTTCTGACAAAGGTGGTAACATCGTTATACTCACAACTGATAACTATGTCAAAGAAAACTTAAGACTCCTCAGTGATAAGAACTGTTATAGAGTCCTAGAACAGGACCCAACACCTATTTTTCAGAAAGAGTTAAAAATCCTTCTAGATAAAGGTCTAGAAGAATCTGTGATTTCAAAACAAGAACATAAATTTATGTATAATCTATCCCAAAAACAGCTACTTTTTACAGTCTACTAAAAGTTCATAAAGATCCCATACATCCGCCGGGCCGCCCAATTGTCTCGGGCATTGGGAATCTTACTGAGGGCCACAGTGTCTACATTGATAAAGTCCTGAGAACCTTTGTAACATCATTACCATCATATGTACAAGACGTAAACCATTTCCTACAATGGTACCGAAAAGATCCAAAAATCTCAAGGACACGTTAGTGCACAGTTAGTTTCAAAGTAAACCACAAGCCCAGACCTGGCTCTCAATGAAAACGCGAGGCACCTATAAATGCGGCACTTGTAAAGCATGTACATATGTTCACACTAGCAAAACATTTAGAAGCACCCAGAGTAAAAAGACCTTTCAAATGAAAAACTTTATCAACTGCAAAACAATGAAAGTCGTTTACCTTATTACCTGCAAATGTGGGATTCAGTATGTGGGGAAAAAACGGCCGACAGTTCCGAAGACGCATACTGGAACATATCGGATCCATCAGGAATGAGTTGGACACCCCGGTGTCCTGCCATGTGAGGGGAGATCATGGTGGAGACATTAATTATTTGCAATTTCAAGGCATTGCAAGTCTCAAAAGTGACATGAGAGGGGGAGATTGGGATAAAAAACTTATACAACTGGAGTCCCGTTGGATATATCAATTATCCACCCTAACCCCATGTGGGTTAAATGAGGGCTTCCTCTTCACCCCCTTTCTGTGAAACCTGAACAGTCTGTAATCAGCCCTGATACTTACCTGGTCCCCATGTGTTTATAGGTTATAACAAACACCCTATACTTTTGAATAACACTCATAGGGATCCTCTGTGATATACTGACCATTAGTATAACTTGTGCAATAATGAGTACTATTATACCCCAAAACGGGATGCAGTAACAAAAAATGACTAACAATTCAAACATCCTTTATTCTAATCACCAACATACATTTTCTGACAGGCTAAGAATGTAAACAATACAAAAACGATTATTCAAGGGTATCCACCAATAACGGAGTTCATAGGCAGTCAGTTGACTGTGTTTATGCACTACACACTCACCCTTACATCAACAATGACGCGCAATGATGACGTCACGTGACGGACAACCAATGGGTGTTCGGCATCCTCAGTATTTGTTACTGATTCAGAGACTTGCAATGCACTGCAGATACATGCGGACCTATCACTGAGGCAGCCTGATGGTCAGGTGATCAGGAATGACGAATCAGAGTCCAGCATTTGCCACCATTATAACTATACCCTAATCACGGACCTATTAGCATTGCAATAGAGTGTCAGATGACCTATAACAGCCAATCAGGGTGGATTAAGATCATGCAACCTACTATGACTCGTGGTTATGACATAACTCTAGAGGACTAATTGGAGCCTGACACTAATTGGCCAATAGAGCAGCAAATACACAAACATACTGACCAGAAACACTTTGGAACTGCCCCCGATGAAGCCACAACGGTGAAACATATGTTGGGCAGGCCAGGCGCTACTACCAGGTGCTCAGGCTAGTCGGAGAGGTCTGGTGCTTTCCTCACTGTCAGAGCGTTTCGGAGCCTTCGTCATGGGAAGCACAACGCTCTGACTATCTTCTAATTAGTTTATATTTTGAGTGTTAGACCCACAGAGTGTGGTCTGAGAGGGCTATGTTCATTCTTTTTTAAGAGCATTTGGCTATCATATGTTATAGCTGTTCACCAGGACAGACCTATAGGCTCAGCTATTTCTGAGCCTGGTGGTCTGGTATCACTGTGTATGTGTATATAGTGACTGTATTCACAGTACTTCAGTTTCAAGCAAAGCCATTGATACACAGAGCTCATTACCCTCTTAACAAACCAACACTCTCATCTACTTAGGAATAGTTGTCGGACGACCTAGAATTGTATTTAATAGCTATTACCACGGTTAGTATAATCATATAACCGTGGACATAAATAGTAATCAATAGCTATTTCATTATATACACTGACGTCTTTGACAATAAGCACACAGACACCTCCCTCATTTTTAATTTGTTTTAATCATTCGGTTCATTGTATATTTTGCTGCAATAAATATATTTAAATTAATTCATTAATAAATAGTACTTTTAATTTAAGTGTAGGGTGCTCTCTAGTGCGACACTATAGGGAGCTTTCTTTCTTTTCTTTGTTCATCACAGTATATATTCCCAGTCAGCACCACCCTATTATCATTTATTGCAGTTCCAGTCATCACGCAGGTTATCCATATACCCTCATCTGTGATGTTGTGCGAGATACACATTTGACCTCGTTCAGGGGTCATTTTTCTTGTGAATATCAAAAACCAGTCTGGTACTGTATACTATAAATAAAGGAGCAAATAGCCTCCAATGACTGGTGGTGCTGGGTATTAAACTAATATATAAACACACAAAAGTCAAACAAAATCCCCCTAATAGCACTGTGAAATAATTAATTTCACATAGTGGAACATAGTGAATTAATGCGGGCGGAGGCGCGCTGAGGCACCGCTTTCCCTGGCCTTACACAGCGCGCCGTCCGTGGGCGTGTCGGGGGTGGGTCTGGGGGCAGGCCAGTGATGTCACAGAGCTGATTCGCCCTCATTGGCCGAACCGCTCATGTGACCGGCCCTGCGCTCCGGTGAGCGCCAAATTTGAAACCTCTGTGAGACACACGCTTCCCCAAGCGTGCGGATGCGTGTGCGAGCCCCTGCTAAAGCCGCTCTCATTGCGGCTGCAGGGGCTCAATGCCGAGCAGCAGCGCGCCTCAGCACGGGTCAGTGCATAAGCGCTGACCATGCCCGAGGCCTTACTGTAATTACAAGAGTGATTATTAAAAGTCAGAATCACGTAACAAATTAATTTTAATTAGACACCAAAATAGATAACACTAACAATATAAAAAACATATAGAAAACTGGACCATATAGAGAACCTCCAAGCTAACATATATAACAAAAGGAAATAAGTGCCTAAGTCTATAGTAAATAGAAAAATAAATATTAAGTTTGCCCCAAGAGATCTAGATTCTTTCAAGAAAATCACCTCAGTTGCCAGTCATTTTCTTTAAAAACACAATGCAGATAATACTTTGATGCATGTTTTTGCAATTGACAAAGCATCACTGGGAATTAGAGGTGGTGATCTGGAGAAAGTTTTACTACAAACAGAATGCTGAAGGATAGTGCAACTAAATACTATGTTGCTCTTTGGTCTCAATGATTCATTAGGATTTGCTACAGTATGTTTCTTTAAACTGTTTTTTTTCATTGTTACATTAAGTTACTCCTTCTGTTTTACTATTTATTGTTTTAATGATTATTACAGTATTCTTTTTTTGTAGAGTTTCTGAAAAATATTTTCTTTGGTTCTAATCATTATTTTGTCTTTTGTCTTTTTTTCTCCTGTGTTTTGTGTACTAGGCAATTCAAACATCTTCTGCCTTAAACAAGAACCATAACTTTTATGTCATCCTGCCTTATTTGTCTTTACATTTTATATGCAGCTATTCTTTAATTGCAATAGGCTGACGTGATGCCTCTGTGTTGATATGCTGAGTGTTTGCAGTGTCTTTGCTATACTCTCCGTGCAAAATATCTGGACAAGCATCGGATAAGTGACTGCACTGCTGATGATGTGGGCAGGGAATTCGTCAGACTCTGCTGTTAGAGTGGGGCGTAGACTTCACATCTGTAGGCTGCGTCCATAGGACTGCAGCCGTGCGGAGGCTGAGGGAAAGCGGGTGCTTTTCCTGGCCTTGGTCTGCGCGCCGTCCGGGGGCATCTCGGGGGGGGGGGCCTGTGATGTCACGGAGCTGGTTCGCCCTCATTTTTCAAAGACACATGCTTCTGCACGCTTGCGGAAGCGTTCGCGAGCCTCTACTAAGGCCGCTCTCATTGCGGCTGCAGGAGCTCACTGAGAAGCGTCAGCGCGCCTCAGCACGGGTCAGCGCCTAAGCGCTGACCCTGGATGTAGCCGTAGGCGGTTCATCACATCAGCTGAGAAATAATCTGCATAAGGACTTTGTTTCTTTCGCCTTTGCTGTAACTTCTATCAGCTGTGTTATCACCATCATACCTTACATGTGATCCCACCGGCACATTTGATTGGCAGTGGGATCGGTGACCGTGGCTGTTTTTAACTTTGTATATAATTCGCCTCGCCTGACACATTATGCACTCCGGGAAGAAGCCCACCCTATGGACGAAATGCGTTGAGTGAGATGGACGCATATGAGACCTCCAAGTAACTTTTTTTGATTTATGATTTTTCATGCCCTATTTTTTCTTTTGAAAGGAGCAGAATGTTCTTACTTCCAGGACAGTTTACTCTATGGGAGTCATATTCCCACCAAGGACTCCTAATCTATTCGTCTGATGTCAGCCGAGTATTTCCTGCTACCTACTGTATGTGGTGATTGCACCACTTTTTTTTATAGGTTGATTTGCCTATATACTGTATGCACCTATGTGTCTGGCTTGATATGATAGCATTAATAGGGCACTATGTGCATTATATTAGGCAACTTATTTATATAGTTCTAGTTATAAAGTTCTAACAATTTTCTCCCCCCTTTTTTGTTGCTGTGGGTAAATAGCCTTTCCCATTTTTGGGATGTATTGACAGCGTTGTTTATTGTCTGTTTGCCCACTTAACTCCTTGTGATATGCACTGGTAATATTATTTTCTTTCTATGCATATGTATAAGCTTATTTAGTTATATCTTTGTTAGTTTATTTAAACTATTATTATAATTTAATTTATTTTGCTTTTTATAGTTTGTTATAGACAGATTAAAGCCGCATCACACTTTTGTGCAGATGGATTCTTATTAGGGGTCTTTACTATAGACTTTGGCACTTATTTCCTTTTGTTATATATGTTAGCTTGGAGGTTCTCTAGGTCCGGTTTTCTATATGTTTTTCATATTCTTAGTGTTAGGCCTCGGGCATGGTGCCTCGGGCCGCGCTGACCAGCGCTCCTGCTCTGCCTCGCCTGCTCAAACTGGAGCTTTTTTGTGTCCTGGCAGGAGAGGCAGTGAGCGCGCTTTGGGGGCGGTGCATAGGCAGGCCGGAGGTGTGTCGGGAGGCGGATCCGAGGCGGGGCGGGAGGCAGGGCTAGTCCCTCGCTCCCATTGGATGTGAGCGGTCACGTGACCGCTCCTCCGCTTCCCTGAGCGGCAAATTTTAAATTTGCCTGTCTCTCTAAAATACCTGACCCTCCGCACGCATGCGGAAGCGTGCGGAAGCGGCTGCTAAAGCTGCGCTGATGACAGATGCAGGGGGTAAGTGCATCTGCTCAGCACGGCTCAGCAAGGCTCACCCTACTATGTCCCAGGCCTTATCTATTTTGGTGTCTAATTAAAATTCATATGTTACCTGATTCTGACTTTTAATATTCATTCTTGTTATTACAGTTATTTCAGTGTGCTGTTAGGGGGATTCTCTTTGTCTTTTGTATATATATATATATATATATATATATATATATATATACATACAGTATACATACACACACACACACACACATCCACGCGCGCTTTGGAAACTGACAAAGTCAGTGAAACGTATAATAACTACAATGATGTGTTCTTTTTCCATTACTTGCTTAGTGCAGATTATACCCCTTGCTTAGAGGGAATATATATTTTGCTCTCATGTAAAATGTAAATGAGAATAGATTGCTTAAAAACAGAAATATTCTTGTGCAAAATAAGATGACAGTCTTTACTTGTGTGACAGTTCACCCAGCTAAACATATCATTTTTATGTAAAATGTAAAACTTTGCCTTTTTGGCTTTAATTTTGGTGTGCTAATATATATATATATATAATCAAAGCAAAAACTAAAGTGACAGCCAAAATAAATATTACATTTTCAGATTCAAGTTATTTGGATCGTGTTTAAAGATAATGAATCATGATTTCATATTTGCCTTATGACATTAATGTCAAAATCTATATTTGCAGAATATTGAGGCATGCTTTATTTTGCTGCATATACAGTGAGTGCTGTATCAGTGTGCCTCATTTCAGAAATAGGTACGTAAGATTAGGAAATTAATCTAATTCTTCACAACTAGCTGCAGGATAAGTGCCGAGAAATCCTCTTGTTTAGCTCTTCAATGAAGCTTAAAAATAGCTCTTGACATACTGTGGAGCTGGCTAATTTGATATTCATTCAGCACACAATATAAAAGACTGAAAAGTATCATTTATTCCTTCCATGTATAAAAGGGAAAGGTTATTTGTCACTAGTTCATTCCACCGAAGCCAACATTTTTCCTACACCTAAAATGTGACCAAGCCAAAAGTTGCTATAGAATAAACTAAATAAAAAGTTGCGTTGAATTACTCTGCTAAACCCCTTGGTGCAATTACACATTTTGTAGTGATTTTGTGTTTTGATCTATCAATAAAACACAATTTAGCAGCATAAGCTTTAACTGCTGTTAAAGGTGCTAATTAAGTCCTTTGATCAACCTTGGCACATATTGTATTCAAGTCAATTGTAAAAGTTCAACACCACAAATGTATTGCTGACTTGCTGAATGCTCCAGCTTTATGGTCACCTAGTGTACAAAGGCCTGGGACAGCAATTTTACTAATGCCACAGTTACCATTATGTATGAGGGTCATTACAATTGTAGCCGGGTCCTCACTCACCTCCGTAGCGCTGTGCGGGGGAGGCTGCAGCCTGTCCGGAGCTCCGGAGTTCAGAGGCGGGCTGCTAATGCAGGGTGTTGCCATGTTGTAAATTTGTGCATGTGCAGTGAATTCCGTGTGCATGCGCAGTGAAGAGGTAGTTGTAGCGGCCAATACAGAGGCTCCGAAAGGGACTACTTAACCCTGGATCCTTAGGGGCAAGCAACCCATGTGAGGCGCAGCAGCGAATAGGGCTGCAGGAATAACGGGAGGCAGATAAAAAACATTTGGTGTACTTGAGAGGGACCACGCCAGTCGGACGAGAGACCCCAATGGAGCAG
This sequence comes from Ascaphus truei, assembly GCF_040206685.1. Lineage (NCBI taxonomy): Eukaryota > Metazoa > Chordata > Amphibia > Anura > Ascaphidae > Ascaphus > Ascaphus truei. Next base: position 415,984,719 of record NC_134483.1, on the reverse strand, counting down.
ATAGTGTCCAGGGAGCAGTGCTCCCCTGAACTAGGCCAGATTGCCCCAGAGGGCCCAGATAGGCCCTATTCCCTCCAGCTTAAGTATTGTAGGTCTAGCCTGGGTCCCCCATGTCCCCTGTTGTCCTCTTACCTCTTGCTGCAGCTGCGACTGGCAGCGGAAGCTGGGGGGAGCGTGGGAAGAGGTGCCAGGGCTACGGGCGGATTGCGGTTTGCTCAGGGAAGCGACCGCATCACTGGAGGTTCCCGGCAGCTCCCTTAGCAGGCCGCTGCCATTTTGAATATGACTGCACATGCGCAGGGCAGTAGCGCATGCGCAGAAAGGAGCTGCAGGGTGGCCAGCACACAGAAGCTCAGCTGGGGAACTACAACCCCCATAATGCCATGGGGCAGAGACACCATGTGAACCAGCTTCAGCCAATAGGGCTCTAGGATTCCCCTGCTCGCCGGATAGATACATTTTGCACGCAAAGGAGCACACCAAGGTCAGGGTAGGTTGTATGTGCAGGTGTCTGTGACACCTGCACTAGGCCAGAGACCCCCTGATAGGCCCCAGCTAGGCCCTGACTCCTCTCAGTTTATGGTTGCTGCAGGGACAGGCCCATGAGATAGGGACACTGCCCCTGTAGCCTAAGTGTGAGGGACACAGCCAGGACGCGGCTGCATCCTGGCATCCGGTGGTCTGGGACAGATCACCAGCTACCTACAGTATAAGAGACACTCTTTATGGTGGCACTGTCTACGTGGGATACCACCCACGTAGAGGCGGAGGCTACACCAACATCGCTGGGATCAGTGGATCCGTTTCCTCTTCTGACCATACCCGGGTGTAGGAGCACTTGGGCAGGTACTCCAAGTGCACCAACTATACACCATCAGTTCTTGTGGGCAGCACTGTCACACACATTTGGGTGGGTTAGTTCCTGTGGACACCGTGGAGGTTAGGTGCCCAAGAGCACCTCAGTACTTTGGGGGGACATTCCATCTGGGTGTGGATGCAGGGTTGACGGGCACAGTGGGGATACAGCCGTGCGCGGCCTACATTGATGTGGGTGTGTTCATAGTTATTCACCTTTTCGTGTGCCTATAGTAAACCTGTTATCTTTACTCGTGTGTGTGTATCATTGTATTGGGTCCTGTAACTGGGTTATCCAACATAGAAGGATCCCGCACAGGTGGATGTGCTATCACCAGATGGATCAGGTACACTCAGACTTCCAGCAGCGGAGGTTCAGGCCTCCTGTGAGCCGCAGGTAACGTACCACACACACTGTAGCCGCCATATCTCCCAGAGGGTGGGGAAAAGTGCGCTACATAGGGAATGCCCCTAGATAGGGACGCTTCCCCACTAGCACTCAACAGTGTCAGCCCGTCGGTGACAGGACGTCACGTGGTGAGCTGTGGCCTGCGGTCTGGGATCAGACCACAGGCATTATAATTAACATTTACAGGGACACCCTCCAGTGGGAGCTTCCTCAGAGGTGTATCGGACGCACAATGAGCAGCGGCTTCGTAGAGACCCACGTCGTGGGCTCACTCTGCGGCCCGACTGATCAACCCTCTACAGTTTGACCTGGTCTGGCCTTAGACCAGGAGAGGTACCACGTGCACCAACAGCCACATACACAGTGGGTAGCGCTACTCCACACACTTTGGGTGGCCTTGACTCTGTGGATACCGGGTGGTTAGGTGCCCAGGGCACCTCACTACTTTGGGGGATCTCACCAGGGTATATATATATATATTGTGTGAGTACTGCATGTGGGGCCTTGTGCGATTATTGTGTTATAATGAAATGTGTCAGTAAATATAGTTGGTTATACCTGTGTGTGCCTTTATTTACTGCCGGTATTGTTCCTGTGAGGGGTTATCCTACTGCGCTAGGATCCCTCCCAGGTGAAGGCACGGTGTACAAAAGAACACGATCACCCCAGGCTCCCAGTGGTGGAGGATCAGGCCTCCTGTACACCAGACAGGTACTCAGCACACACAGTTCCCTTAGACATGGGGAAAGGGGGCTACACAATGAAAGTGGTGCACACACTTGGTGTATGAGAGGAATAGCACTACGTTATACCCTATGTTGTGAAAAGATCTCATTGTAGAGCTAAGTTCTCTTGGCAAAAAGGAAGGAAAACGTTATATAGATTATGCATTATTGCAACACATTTTGGCTGCCATTATAGCAAAGTGCTGCAGTCTTGGGCCTACGCGGAAATCTATCTAGCAGAATACATAGTGCTACATATACAATTTTCCAGCCATCATAGTGACAATCAAATGTGTCTGTAGCATTGGGAGATACCTGGGTTTCCCTGTGACAAAGATTACACTACTCAATCACATCACAAGGCTCCCTTTGAAAAATGAAGCACACTCATTTGCACTGCAATACCACATCCCTCATACATTAATTGCATTCCTATATAAAAAAAGAAAGCTTCTTTATATTTAGATTAACCCTGTCAGTGCCCGCTGGTCCTGCACTTCCCTACATAGAGTCTAGGCGCAAAGTTCACCTTTCCTGTCTTGCCTTTAAATTCTTTATGGGCAAGCTACCCAGCTACCTGAACAAGCTCCTCACCCCTACCACATGCAGCACTTATCACCTGAGATCAGACTCCAAAAGACTGTTCATGGTCCCAAGGCTCAACAAAGTAATAGGCCGCTCCTCCTTCTCTTACCGTGCACCCCAAAACTGGAACAACCTACCAGAGACTCTTACATCCACCACCAGTTTAAGTTCTTTCAAATCTAAGGCTGTCTCACATTTTAATCTGGTCTGTAACTGTTTCATACGCCCATAATATATATATTTTATTTAACTGTGCATGCAATGTCTTGTATATAATGTATACCCTGCTCATTTATTTAACTGTACTTGTAAACCATGTATTATTTGTCTTAACTCTGTGCCCAGGACATACTTGAAAACGAGAGGTAACTCTCAATGTATTACTTCCTGGTAAAATATTTTATAAATACCGTAAATAAATAAATACATAGCAATGCGATGCAGTCCTCTCCGACACTGATGGGGTTATGACTATAATTACATTTCTCTACGTTTTGATTAACCATTTCCAGGACTTCATAGAAACAAAAATGTCAGCATAACTGTATGGAATCAACTCCCCATGTGTAAAAAATAAATAAATAAATAAAAAAGATGAATTGGCATTTCACTCAGGAGTGAGTGAGTCACTTAGGAGGTTAGTACTACAATTGATGGCATTAAATAATCAAACATGGTGTGATCCAGTAACAGAACTTTTCTTTACTGTGGTATCTATACTGGAGACCATATGACTACCTTGCTTCATTTGAAGCAAATAGAGGGCAGCTGGCTGAATCAGGTCCTATTAAAGTAGCAATCCCCTATACTTACCATCAATAAAAATAATAGATATTTTTACCAGTCTGAAGTACTTTTTGCTGCTGTTTTTAGCAATTATTATTGTTTATTTGTAAAGCGCCAACATATTCTGCAGCACGGTACAATGTGCGTGCCAGAGAGATGTACATGACATAAACAGAATGACATATCAAATAGGGACAGACAAGCGCAAACAGATACAAAGGGTAAGGAGATCCCTGCTCGGGAGAGCTTACGTTCTACAGGATGCCACTTTTTTTTTATGTTTGTAGATTCTGTGAGGATATCAGCTGAAAGATTTTAATCAGAAGGAAATTCAAATGGCCACTGCCACTTACACATGTGGCCAGATCTGGGACGGGTACCAGATCACCCCACAGATAGAGACTCTCTTCATGGTGGAACCGCCCAGTTGGATACCACCCCACACGGAGGCTGTGTTGACTTCGTAGGATTAGCGGATCCCTGTTACTTTTCGGCCATACCCAGGTGCTGGAGCAATTATATTGTATAAAATTGTTTATTGTGTAGATCTGCTATGCCTATTCCTGTCATGCTGTTTTTATTGTGTTTTTACTTTACATATCCCTTGTGGTGATTATGTTACTTAGGTAACCTGTTGTCCACTTGATTGGGTGGTTACACAGGTGTACTGGATTAACACTCACTATTTAAGGATGTCTTTTTCAGCTGCCAGGTCACTCTTTGACAAAGGTCCTAAGGGCCGAAACGCGTCAGAGGACCTGACAGCACGATGTTTGAATAAAGTCTGCTTTTAATTCAACCGCAGCCTCTCTCCATCCATTGCTGTGCTGCCGTTTACCTGTCCTGTTTGGGGGAAGATTTTTCTATCTACGATTCACTGCAGGCGGGTTGGTGCTGAGCCTACACGCTGGTCCCTCGCTGTTCCTCGTCATTCTGGAGCGACGCCTGAGCCGCCGGTCATGTGACCGCCCTCTGCGACTGTTCTGTAGCGGGAGGGATGGCGGCGGAATCATCCACGCTCCATACGGGAGCCAAGGCTATTGCATCTGGCCTAGCGTGGCAGAAGATACCGAGGCACGGAGGATCACAATCAAGATTTCATATACCACACCACCTACTAACCGTGAGTCTTTCTATCTCGGCGTTTTTGGAGCTCATTCTGAGCCAGCCGCTGGGAGAGACATCAGGTTATACCCATATGCTGCTATATATAGCAGTGTGGTGTGGTTTTCATGACATTATCCTTTTTAAGGCTCACAGCACCACCCGCTTTATTCTATTGAGCACCTAAGGGGTTAAGAATTAATTTTTTTGACCTGGGTATACAATTGTATCAGCTATAGGTAGCTCGTAGTACTGATGGGACATTAAGATTTTTATAGATTTGTTTATTGTATTGTATTGTATTGTATGTCTTTATTTATATAGCGCCATTAGTGTACATAGCGCTTCACAGTAGTAATACATGTGGTAATCAAATAAATAACAGATAATATAAATAACAGATCATGGGAAAAAGTGCTTTAGACATAAAAGTAACATTTCGGAAGAGGAGTCCCTGCCCCGAGGAGCTTACAGTCTAATTGGTAGGTAGCGAGAACGTACAGAGACAGTAGGAGGGAGTTCTGGTAAGTGCGTCTGCAGGGGGCCAAGCATTATGTATCGTGTTTAGAATATCCACAGTGCTATTCATATGCTTCTTTAAGCAAGTGTGTCTTAAGGTGGGTCTTAAAGGTGGATAGAGAGGGTGCTAGTCGGGTACTGAGGGGAAGGGCATTCCAGAGGTGTGGGGCAGTCAGTGAAAAAGGTTTAAGGCGGGAGAGGGCTTTAGATACAAAGGGGGTAGAAAGAAGACATCCTTGAGAAGAACGCAAGAGTCTGGATGGTGCATACCGAGAAATTAGGGATGAGATGTAAGGAGGGGCAGAAGAATGTAAAGCTTTAAAAGTGAGGAGAAGAATGGAATGTGAGATGCGGGATTTGATCGGAAGCCAGGAGAGGGATTTCATGAGGGGAGATGCTGAGACAGATCTAGGAAAGAGTAGAGTGATTCTGGCAGCAGCATTTAGGATAGATTGTAGGGGAGACAGGTGAGAGGCAGGAAGGCCGGACAGCAGGAGGTTACAGTAATCAAGACGGGAGAGAATGAGGGCCTGAGTCAGAGTTTTAGCCGTCGAACAACAGAGGAAAGGGCGTATCTTAGTTATATTGCGGAGGAAAAAGCGATAAGTTTTAGAAATGTTTTGAATGTGAGGGGCGAATGAGAGAGAGGAGTCGAACGTGACCCCTAGGCAGCGTGCTTGGGCTACTGGGTGAATGATTGTAGTTCCAACAGTAATGTGGAAGGAGGTAGTAGGGCCAGGTTTGGGAGGAAGTATGAGGAGCTCTGTTTTAGCCATGTTGAGTTTAAGGCGTCGGAGAGCCATCCAGGATGATATAGCAGAGAGACATTCAGAAACTTTGGTTTGTACAGCAGGTGTAAGGTCAGGTGTTGAAAAGTATATTTGTGTGTCGTCGGCATAGAGGTGATAATTAAACCCAAAAGATGTTATTAGGTCACCTAGAGAGAGTGTGTACAGAGAAAAGAGAAGAGGTCCCAGGACAGAGCCCTGGGGTACCCCCACAGAGAGATCAATAGAGGAGGAGGAGGTGTTAGCAGAAGAGACACTAAAAGTACGATGGGAGAGGTAGGATGAGATCCAGGATAGAGCTTTGTTCCGAATACCTAGAGTATGGAGAATGTGGAGGAGAAGAGGGTGGTCCACGGTGTCAAATGCTGCAGAGAGGTCGAGTAATATGAGCAGAGTGTAATGACCTCTGTCTTTGGCAGCATGGAGGTCGTCAGTTATTTTGGTGAGGGCTGTTTCGGTGGAGTGAGCAGTGTGGAAGCCAGATTGTAGAGGGTCTAGGAGAGAATAGGTGTTGAGAAAATGGAGCAAGCGAGAGAATACAAGACGTTCAAGTAGTTTAGAGGCAAAAGGCAGGAGGGAGACAGGTCGATAGTTAGAAAGACAGGTAGGGTCAAGCTTGCTGTTTTTGAGTAATGGTATGACTGTTGCATGTTTGAAGGAGGATGGAAAGGTTCCAGAGCAGAGGGAGGAGTTAAAAATGTGTGTAAGCGTAGGGATTATAGTAGGAGCTAGAGGTTTTAGGAGATGGGAGGGAATGGGATCAAGAGGGCAAGTGGTAGAGGGAGAAGAGGAGATCAACAGCGACACATCCTCCTCTGAGACAGTGGAAAAAGACTCAAGGAAGGCAGGAGGAGAGTTAGGAAGAGGTGTAGGATGGGGGGAAGAAACAGAGGGGATGTTCTGCCGTATGGATTCCACCTTTTCCTTAAAATAGTCAGCAAAGTCCTGAGCGGAGATGGAGGAAGGAGAGGCAGCTGAGGGTGGTTTGAGTAGAGTATCAAAGACAGAGAACAGTCGGCGTGGGTTAGACTTGTGCATGTTGATTAGTGCAGAAAAGTAGGCTTGTTTAGCTTGCGAGAGGGCAGAGTTGAAACAGGATAGCATAAATTTGTAGTGAAGGAAGTCTGCGAGAGTGTGAGACTTCCTCCAGAGGCGTTCAGAGGAACGAGTGGAGGAACGCAGCATGCGCGTGTGGGAATTTAGCCAGGGTCTAGGGTTAGAAGGGCGAGGGCGGCAGAGAGAAAGCGGGGCATGTAGATCAAGAGACGAGGACAAGACAGAGTTGTAGTTCCTGACCAGGTTGTCAGGGTCTGTAGCAGAGCTGAGAGAGGAGAGGGAGGAGTGTAAAGTGGACTCAAAGTCAGGTAAGTGAATAGAGCGCAGGTTTCTGCAGAACCGGGGTGTAGATGGAGGTGGAGAAGGGGAGAAGCGAGATAAAGAGAATGAGATGAGATGATGGTCAGAGAGAGGAAAAGGGGAAATGGGGAAATCAGAGAGAGAGAAGTTTTTAGTGAAAACCAGGTCTAAGTAGTGGCCATCCTTGTGGGTGCTGGCTGCAGTCCACTGTTGAAGGCCAAAAGAAGAGGTTAGAGAAAGAAAGCGGGAAGCCCAAGGGAGAGAGGGGTCATCAATGTGGCAATTGAAGTCCCCAAGGAGAAGAACAGGGGAGTCTGAGGAGAGAAAGAAAGAGAGCCAGGATTCAAAGTGAGAGAGAAAGGCAGAAGGGGGATGAGTAGAGGTAGGTGGGCGATAGATGACCGCCACATGAACAGGGAGAGGAGAGAAGATCTGGACAGTGTGAGCCTCAAAGGAGGGAAAAGCAAGAGAGGGGGGAATAGGAAGGGTTCGGTAACGGCAGACAGAGGAGAGCAGGAGCCCCACGCCTCCACCCCTGCCATCAGGGCGCGGAGTGTGGGAGAAGGAAAGGCCACCATAGGAGAGGGCAGCTTCCAGAGCAGAGTCAGACTGAGTAAGCCAGGTCTCAGTTATAGCAAAGAGAAGCAGGGAGTGAGAGAGAAAGAAGTCATGTACAGAGAGGAACTTGTTAGAGAGGGAGCGAGCATTCCAAAGGGCACAGGAGAAAGGGAGAGAGGAGGGAGGGTGGCAGGGGATGGGTATGAGGTTGGAGGGGTTGACACCAGAAGGAGTTGCATGTGGGAGGCGAGGACGAGAGCAAGTTGAAATAAGACAGGGACCAGGATTGGGAGAGATATCCCCAGAAGCAAGGAGGAGAAGCATGGATAGAAAGAGGATGTGTGAGGAGGATTTATAGGGGTGTTTTTTAGTGCAGGGGATATAGCTGTGTGGTGTCAGAGGACGCAGGTAAGAAAGGAGTTCATGTGAACTGAGAAGTGGTGAAGAAAGGAGAGATGGAGATATATGAATAGAGTTTGAGACATACTGAGGCTGGTAAAAAGAAGTGCATAATTTGAGAAGAAGTGAAGTCACAGCAAATATAAATGGTAAAGGCAGCATCACAGCAGTAATGATGCAGTCTGGTATTGATGATACCAGGTTATATGATACTACTCAATTTTTTTTTTTTTATTATTTTTTTTTTTTCCCCATCTTCAGAGAGGCTGAAGGCTATTGACTATTTTGTTACACATTTTCTACTGAGATACACCTACATCCACATATAAAGTTCTTTTTTTGATGAAAGTGTTTTTGTGACAATCAGTCATCTATTGAAATGGATGAGGAACATAGTATGACCAATGACCAACCTACAACCTATGTACAAAAGTGCGGTAATAACTCTGAACGGGTTAAAAGAGCACAACATATCTTTGATGAGGGTCCTATTAATATTGTATGTGAAAACTCTGCAGACTTGATAGATCATTTTGTTAAACTGGAGAGACTTCTTACACAAGACATACGTTTATTTTGGGATATCACCACCCTAGAGAACTATGTTAGAGTTAAACGCATACCAAGGGGGTTACGCATCAAGAAAATGCCATCTTTTGGCTTTCCAAATCAGGAATTTCAATCACACTGGAGAACAACACTGGATGAGTGTTCATATAAGCTTATGGAATTGATTGTTCATGCAAAAAATGAGGAAAAGAAAAATTTAACATTGGAAATCAATTCTTTAAAAAAAGAGCTATTTAGATTTAATGACATGGATAAATTTGCACATAATGATAAGATTCTATTGCAAAATATAGAGAAGATGGAGAAAGGGGTTACTACCAAAAAACAAGAAAAATTCGCAAGAGACAAGGCTGATTATGAAAAAAGTCAAGTCTATTTTTGGGAGAGGCCAACACCCACTAGAGAATTTGTGAAATCAAAAACCCCTTCCCACTCCACACCCCGCAGATGGTCATCTGAGGAAGATGTCAATAAATCTAATACAAGGTCGATTCTAAAATACCCTCACTCAGACCGTAGATCAAGTTGTGACACAGACTCCTCAGATATAAATGAGAGACCATCAGTGTCTTTTTCCACTCAGGATAAACATCTCAACAAAATGTCTGAGGGCGGGTACTTTGATAGAACCTATATGGCCAGTCAGAAAGAAGAAAGGCCTCGGCCTACTTTTTCTCACATGGACAATCCCCAATCAAAAAATACAAAAAATGTAGAAGGGGGAAGAAAACCAGAAAACAAAAGGAAAAAATATTCATAGAATCTATAGAAGACAACGTGATTAATATTTCGGATATAGTGTTGACACCCCCTCAAATTTCATTGTTAAACAAGGGTCTGAACTTTGCTCCACAAGAGAACTTTCATTTATTTGACACTATCATAGACCTTCAGAAGTACACAAGAAAGTGGGCGTTGAAAAAATTGTTTGCTAAGAATAATACAAGTCAATTGTCTGAGAATATTATAGGTCATCCTGATGTACAAATTAATACTGATGTTAGAAATGTTACTTCTTTTGCTGAGCGGGCATGTGAAACCGATATGCAATCACTGTTTGAAGAGGGATGCACAGAGACCACTATTGACCCCCCTTTCTTTGGCCATACAGATTCACTTCTAAAGAAGAGATCTACATTTATTCCCTATAATACCAAGGGATCATGTGTCTCTACATTTGAGAAACTTGTTGACAGGGATCTGAGATTACTAGCTAAGGGCTACTCTTTCTCCCATCCCTGCCACAATAATGACAATCTTACCAAACAGGAAAGACATGATTTAGATCTATTAAAAAATGATAAATCAATCATCATAAAAAATGCTGACAAATGGGGTGCAATAGTGGTCCAATCCTCCGTCCAATATCGAGAGGAAGCTCTCAGATTGTTGGGCGACATTAACTTCTATGTCAAGTTACATTCTGATCCTACCCCCATGTTCCTCATAGAACTTAACGAACTTTTAGAATTGGGTGATGCCTTATATGTATTGAGCAAGAAAGAGAGGGATTTCTTGACGTGTGATTTTCCAATTGTTCCAGTGTTCCACCATCTCCCAAAGATTCATAAATCACTTGACAACCCTCCTGGCCGACCTATTGTTGCCAGTATTGGATCTTTGGGAGATGGTGTTTCACGTTATGTAGACAAATTTCTGCAACCTATTGTACGCAAATTACCGTCATTCATTGAAGACACCACGGCTCTACTGATGGCCTTACAAAATATTGAATGGAAAAAAGGATACAGATGGGTCACCATGGATGTCACATCATTATACACTATTATTAAACACGAGCACGGCCTTCGGGCCATTTTTCACTACCTTGAATCTTCTACACTTTCACCAGCACAAATCACTTTCATCAACGATTCTATTTTATTTTTATTAACTCACAACTATTTTTTGTTTGATTCACAGTATTTTCTTCAAAAACAGGGCACCGCTATGGGGACTTCTTTTGCACCCTCATATGCGAATCTTTTTATGGGCTTATGGGAACTCACTCACATTTATAGCAGCACCAATTTATTTCGTTCACACATTGTGTTTTACAAAAGATTCATTGACGATCTGATTTTCATTTGGGATGGGGATATAACCAGCTTTAATATTTTTTTTCACTATATTAGTTGTAATGATATCAATCTTCAATTCACTTTTCAAACAGACACTAAGACTATTAATTATCTTGATGTGACAATCCATGGTGATCCTGTCTCAGGTATCCAAACTGATATTTATACTAAGCCCCACGCAAGAAATCCCTATCTACACGCGACCAGCAGCCACCCCAAGACACTCATTCGTGGTATACCGAAGGGTCAATTTTTGCGGTACAAACGCATCTGTTCCAATCAAGATACCTTCTTGAAACACTCCGAAACATTAAAAACCAGATTTTTGTCTAGGGGGTATTGTGATAAAGATGTCAATCCAAAGCCAGGGTGTGCAGCGCACAGCAGTAAGGAGGAACAGATCTTGCAGAAAAATAGTCCTTTATTTAACAATTCATGGTGTGGGACAACAGCAAACCTTCAACGCGTTTCGTTCAAAGGAACTTTATCAAGAAGTGCTGTGTGTGTTAAAAGCAACAATTTAAATACAGCTGACTGCCTGATTTCGCGCCAAATCGTGACGTCATAAAATGTGTCTTAGCCAATGAAAATCGTAGTCTTCGCGCATGCGCGCGGCGCCAGAATACTCTATGATCATCTCTATGGTATAACTAATCCCCGCGCATGCGCGCAACGCCAGAGTGCCAGGGATCACACTGCCACCGTCAGCCGTGTCATACAGGAGACACACGCCCTTCCGGGCGGTTCCACATGCACAGGCACGCCTCTGACTGATACAGGGTGACGCCCCCTCCTCCATGTCCCGCGCAAGCGCTGAGGCTTCCCCATGTTATTAAATAAATAAATGAATTATATCCCTGCCATACAACAGGGTATTAAAGTTGTAGTGATATGAAAAAAATCAATAATGAGGACTGATATTGATTGGGCTGGGGGATGTGAGGCAGTAAGCTGTACTATAAAGAAAATTACCTATAGGCAAAATATGAATATATAAATGCATACAAAAACAAACATAAATACTTATGGTGAACAAAAGAATATATGATACATATTTAAGGAAAAGAAAAAACATATTACAAGACAATTTATTATTAAAAATTGTATTTATCAAAAATATTAAATGATAAAATCAAACAATAAAAACATTTAAAAAAAGCAACAAATGTGTCTTGTGCCTTAATTAAGTAACAGCAAATTGCATGCCCCGCTGGATGAAAATAGTGATCATATAGGTTTATTCTTCCAAACATTTCTGTTTAATGTGGAGTTTTATACATGTATACATTCTAATTTTGAACACCTTAACCTGACTATGAAAACTTTTTATAAATGGTATTATACATCAGACATAAGTAGTTTTAATCATAAGACAAAAAGTGGAGGCTATATTAGAAATTAATCTTATAGTGCTTCAGATTGAGTTTTCTCAAAAAATCCAAAACACTGATTGTAACTATTACTATAGCTTAAATAGTTAGGACAGAGTATGGATATATCTTCATAGAAATGTATATTGATTTATTTTGGTCATACTATGTATTATATAGGGGTATGAATAAATCCCAATACAAGGCTTTTAGTCATATTTTTCAAATTAATTTGTGGATTAAGGTATAGTATACTGTATATATTGTTTTTCCAAAACAAATAATACTCATTTAAGAAAATGGTTAATATTCCATTCTACATTCATTCCATCAGGGAACCTTGTTCTTAATGTAAATATCCAGTAGGATTCTCTACAGTCTAATGTTTTCACAGTGTTACCCCCTCTTTCTTTTCTGATTATCTTCTCAATGCCCATAAATGAGAAGTTACTGATGCCTCCCTGCCCACATTCCGAAAAATGTTTGGAGACAGGGTGTTCCATATCCTTTTTACGTATCAGCCTATCAGCCTGCAATGTTCTTGCATCCTTATTTTTAATGCCCTTGTGGTCCTGCCGACATATCTCTTCCCACAGCCACAAGTGATGAGATACACTACAAATGTAGTATTACAATTAATGAAATTGTGTATAGTGTGGCGTTTGTGTGGACTGTGGGAGAAGATATGCCGTGCGGGTTTCATGAACTGACACATGTTACAATGATTGCATCTAAAGGATCCTTTGGTCACAAAATGATCTGAGCTCTTAACTGGTGTTGATACTACACTTGGAGTTAAAAATGTAGCTAATGTCTTGGCTCTTCTATATACAAATTTAGGACCCTTGTCTGTATATTCCTTAAGAATTGGATCCATCCGTAATAGTTCCCAGTGTTTATTCACAATTTTGTTTACTTGATTTGCTATATTGTGAAATAAACAACGGACATGTTCCGTCCTCTTTATTGTCTCTTTTTGTTTCAGTGTGTACGCCCCCCCTCCTCATTCTGGACACAGACGGCATTACTGTTGCTCGTTCAATTCCCTTGACCTCCTGTAGTGTAGTCTGGAGGGTCTCCTGATCATATCCTCTCTCAATAAATTTGTTTGTCAGCTCCTCAGACTGAGTCACGAAACTGTCAAGAGTTGAGCATCTTCCATCACTCGAATAGTGGTGGTGGGCCTCAGACGGTGACAACTCCAGGTGAAGTACCTTGTGAGGCACCTAATTTAACCATTTGTAAAACAACTAACCCTTCTTTCTTACCATCCTCCTCCCCCAATATAGGAACTCCTGACTCTTTCAGAGATGATTGTATACTTAGGGATATGGAAGATCTTTTTTTAGAAGGTAACACCTTAGAAGACACACAAACACACATTCTAGGAGATTGGGAATCAAAACTCAGGGAGAAATCTGTCTTTTACCCCACTTTTGCTAAAGGTCCATATCTGAATATGTTTGAGAACCTTGTGGTCCGTGATCTCAGATTGCTAGCTCAGGGTTTTTCCTTTTCCCCTTCAAGGTACGACAACCTTAACAAGGAGGAGAGAATTGCTATTAAGTCACTGCAAGAGAATCCTATGCTAGTAATAAAGAATGCTGATAAGGGGGGTGCTGTGGTGGTGCAGAGTAGGACTGACTACTTCAAGGAGGCATTTTGCCAACTTGGAGATGTGTCCTCCTATTCTGTACTACCACGGGACCCCACGGACTGTTTTTTGAGGGAACTCCTCGAACTTGTGGATCTGGGGACAGCCACACATGTTTTGACTAAAAATGAACCAGACTTCATTATCAATCGCCATCCTATCATTCCCATATATCACCATCTCCCAAAGATCCATAAGACTTTGGTCGACCCCCCTGGTCGGCCAATAGTCTCTAGTATTGGATCTTTGGGAGATGGCTTGTCTCAATATGTGAATGCATATTTGCAACCTTTTGTTAGAAATTTGCCCTCCTTTGTTCTGGACTCAGGGGACCTGCTGACTAAATTACAACATATTAGTTGGAATCAGGATTACCTGTGGGTTACTATGGATGTGGTCTCCCTGTACTCGATCATTCAACATGATCTGGGCATGACGGCTGTCCGCCATTTTATAGAATGTCCAGGTAGCTCAATACTTACAACCACATTCATAATGGAATCAATACTTTTTTTACTCACGCACAATTATTTTCTTTTTGATCACAAATTTTATTTGCAACTTCGGGGGACGGCAATGGGGACAAGTTTTGCCCCCTCCTATGCCAACCTCTTTATGGGGTGGTGGGAGAACAATTTTATCTTTGGTAGCACAAACCCTTATAGGCACAATATTATTTTTTATAAGCGTTTTATTGACGATCTTATTTTCATTTGGCACGGGAACACTGACACTTTATTAGAATTTATAGAATATTTAAATAATAACACTTTTGATATTCAACTCACTATTAATTACCATACCCATCACATTAGCTACCTGGACACTCTATTTTACATTGACATCAATCAAAAAATACAATCCGACATTTATAAGAAACCAAATTCTCGGAATTCATTTCTTAGAGCGGACAGTTGCCACCCCAGATCCGTGATCAAGGGAATACCCAAAGGTCAGTACCTCAGACTGAGGCGGAACTGCTCAACTCTTGACAGTTTCGTGACTCAGTCTGAGGAGCTGACAAACAAATTTATTGGGAGAGGATATGATCAGGAGACCCTCCAGACTACACTACAGGAGGTCAAGGGAATTGAACGAGCAACAGTAATGCCGTCTGTGTCCAGAATGAGAAGGGGGGGCGTACACACTGAAACAAAAAGAGACAATAAAGAGGACGGAACATGTCCGTTGTTTATTTCACAATATAGCAAATCAAGCAGTCAAGTAAAAAAAATTGTGAATAAACACTGGGAACTATTACGGATCGATCCAATTCTTAAGGAATATACAGACAAGGGTCCTAAATTTGTATATAGAAGAGCCAAGACATTAGCTACATTTTTATCTCCAAGTGTAGTATCAACACAAGTTAAGAGCTCAGATCATTTTGTGACCAAAGGATCCTTTAGATGCAATCATTGTAACATGTGTCAGTTCATGAAACCCGCACGGCATATCTTCTCCCACAGTCCACACAAACGCCACACTATACACAATTTCATTAATTGTAATACTACATTTGTAGTGTATCTCATCACTTGTGGCTGTGGGAAGAGATATGTCGGCAGGACCACAAGGGCATTAAAAATAAGGATGCAAGAACATTGCAGGCTGATACGTAAAAAGGATATGGAACACCCTGTCTCCAAACATTTTTCGGAATGTGGGCAGGGAGGCATCAGTAACTTCTCATTTGTAGGCATTGAGAAGATAATCAGAAAAGAAAGAGGGGTTTAACACTGTGAAAACATTAGACTGTAGAGAATCCTACTGGATATTTACATTAAAAACAAGGTTCCCTGATGGAATGAATGTAGAATGGAATATTAACCATTTTCTTAAATGAGTATTATTTGTTTTGGAAAAACAATATATACAGTATACTATACCTTAATCCACAAATTAATTTGAAAAATATGACTAAAAGCCTTGTATTGCGATTTATTCATACCCCTATATAATACATAGTATGACCAAAATAAATCAATATACATTTCTATGAAGATATATCCATACTCTGTCCTAACTATTTAAGCTATAGTAATAGTTACAATCAGTGTTTTGGATTTTTTGAGAAAACTCAATCTGAAGCACTATAAGATTAATTTCTAATATAGCCTCCACTTTTTGTTTTATGATTAAAACTACTTATGTCTGATGTATAATACCATTTATAAAAAGTTTTCATAGTCAGGTTAAGGTGTTCAAAATTAGAATGTATACATGTATAAAACTCCACATTAAACAGAAATGTTTGGAAGAATAAACCTATATGATCACTATTTTCATCCAGCGGGGCATGCAATTTGCTGTTACTTAATTAAGGCACAAGACACATTTGCTGCTTTTTTTAAATGTTTTTATTGTTTGATTTTATTTTTGATAAATACAATTTTTAATAATAAATTGTCTTGTTATATGTTTTTTCTTTTCCTTAAATATGTATCATATATTCTTTTGTTCACCATAAGTATTTATGTTTGTTTTTGTATGCATTTATATATTCATATTTTGCCTATAGGTAATTTTCTTTATAGTACAGCTTACTGCCTCACATTCCCCAGCCCAATCAATATCAGTCCTCATTATTGATTTTTTTCATATCACTACAACTTTAATACCCTGTTGTATGGCAGGGATATAATTCATTTATTTATTTAATAACATGGGGAAGCCTCAGCGCTTGCGCGGGACATGGAGGAGGGGGCGTCACCCTGTATCAGTCAGAGGCGTGCCTTTGCATGTGGAACCGCCCGGAGGGGCATGTGTCTCCTGTATGACACGGCTGACGGTGGCAGTGTGATCCCTGGCACTCTGGCGTCGCGCGCATGCGCGGGGATTAGTTATACCATAGAGATGATCATAGAGTATTCTGGCGCCGCGCGCATGCGCGAAGACTACGATTTTCATTGGCTAAAACACATTTTATGACGTCACGATTTGGCGCGAAATCAGGCAGTCAGCTGTATTTAAATTGTTGCTTTTAACACACACAGCACTTCTTGATAAAGTTCCTTTGAACGAAACGCGTTGAAGGTTTGCTGTTGTCCCACACCATGAATTGTTAAATAAAGGACTATTTTTCTGCAAGACCTGTTCCTCCTTACTGCTGTGCGCTGCACACCCTGGCTTTGGATCTACACTCTACCACAGCTGCACGCTTTGGAGGGGAGACTGGGGAAGGAAAGAATACTACAGTGAGTACTATACCTGGGGCTACCTAATGAGGAAAGAGGGGGCTGTCTTCTGGCAACCCACTCCTACCTTCAGGGTACCTTATGCCCGTTTAAAGGCACAGTACTAAGAGTAAAATTGTTTATTACCCAGCTAATACTCCCTTCCTTCAAATACAGTCCCAGCACTTTTTGAGCACCATTACAAACACACAAATCTGATAAAGATGTCAGTCTGGCATTTGAGAACGCCAATTCTACAGACCGTGATACCCTGATTAAACATAAGACACAAAATAAGAAGCAGGAATTTAATCAAGGCCGACAAGTTCAGGACCCAACAATTCTGGCGGAAAGCGTTGCCCAAGCACTCGGTCGCAGCAGAATCAGCTGTGTCCTTTCCCTGGAGCATCCTCTCCCATTCAAGGAACTTATGGATAGAGTCTTCTCCCAGAACATCTCATGACTCTGCCAAAGGAGAGAGACATGCGTCTTCCTCCAAAGGAGTCACCTAAGGAGGGGATAAAAGGGACGTCTGCCCCAAAGCCCAAGTCGGCAGAAAGCGCAGAAGATGAGCCTTCTCCCAAGGCCCCTGCCTCGGCACCCAGAATGACCCAGAAAGTGTCTGCTACATCTAGGACCGAGGCAAACCAGAGTGACATCGTCAGCTACAACTGTGGCCAGACAGTTCTCTCGGAACTGTCCGGAGCCAAAAAAAAAACCTAGGACCTCCCCCCATAAGGCCATGACCTACATGGTGCAACCCGCAGAAACACCTTCCGTGGCATCGGAGAGCACCCATGCGCCAAGCCCCAAGGAAATATCCCAACTGGATGCCTGCAGTCGGGTGGGACCAGCCGCTATCATAAGGATCCTGGGGGAAGGTATTTATGCATCGGCTTTGCTGGACACCGGGTTCCAAGTGACTATTGTGTATTGCCCCTTCTACGACCAACATCTTAAACACCTGCCCTTACAGTCAGCGGACAAGATTAAGTAGTGGGGACTCAGCACCGAGGATTACCCCATTGATGGAGTGATAAAGACCCGGATAGAGATACCACAGCTGAACACTGGCAAGTCTCACATCATGGATGTGGAAGCTTTGATATGCCCCGAACCCAGCGAACTTCCAAGCTCCCCCCATCAACTTGGGGACCAACGCCGATGTGGTGTGAGCGGTGATCAGAGCCTACCTACAGGAGACTGGTGAACAACCCCTGTCGTCTCTACGAATCCATCCGGTTCTGATGGAAGAGTGCTGCAAGGTCTCAGCCCAGGAAGGATATGGTGACCTGTTCAATCACACCAAGGGATTGACCGAGATTCCACCAGGGGGAGAGAGAAGCATGTACGACGCGTGCTGCAATCCGGGCCGAGACAAGGCCGAACATCTCTAGAGTGTACGCACGATGAAGACGCCGACTGAGACTACAAGCTTGTGCCAGAAGTACGGGAATGGAAGTCCTCACTTCCGAGAAAAATCAAGGTGTTTATCCAAAACATCTCTCCTTACACCATGTCCCTTGACCAAAGTCGACGGCTGGATAGGATATACTCAGTTACTCCCGTCAAGACGATGACCCAAGTGAATGCCGCCACTGTGAAAGTGCAGCCGGCCCGGGCTGTCATTCAACTTCGGAAAATTTACTCGGGCCGTGGAATGGAAGGATCGACTAACGGCCAAGTTGGAGGAACGCCGGGGATTATTCTCCACTAGCGAGATGGATGTGGGCTGTAGCCAAAACGCCCAGCACACTATCCGGCTGAATGACACCACGCCATTCCGGGAGCGTTCCCAACGCATTGCTCCCCAAGATGTGGAGGACGTGAGAGACATCCTACAAGAGATGGAATCGGTGGGCATAGTAACAGAATCCCGTATCCCTTATGCGTCACCGATCGTGGTGGTGCAAAAGAAGAATGGGCCGCTCCGATTATGTGTAGACTAACGGACCCTGAACTACCGCACCTTACCCGACCAGTACACTCTTCCACGGATTGAAGAAGTTCTCAACATGCTGTTGGGAAGACAGTGGTTCAGTGTACTGGACCTGAGATCTGGGTACTACCAGGTACCAATGGGTGCAGAAGACCAGGAGAAGACGGCATTTGTATGTCCCCTTGGCTTCTACCAATTCACCCGCATGCCCAAAGGCATTTGTGGTGCCCCAGCAACATTCCAGCATTTGATGGAAAGACCATCGGTGACATGAACCCACAGGAATGCTTTGTCTACCTTGACAATATCATCGTCTTCGCTAAGACTCCGGAGAAGCACAAGGGTCGTCTGCTGAAAGTGCTGGATCAGCTGGGCAAGGAAGGCTTGAGGCTGTCTTTGGACAAATGCTGGTTCTGCCGCACATCAGTAACCTACATGGGACACATAGTGTCTGCGGATGGAAAAGCCACCGACCTCATCAAAGTTGAAGCTGTGGAGAACTGGCCAAGGCCAGAGAATGTACTGGGACTACGCTCCTTCCTCGGATTCTGCGGATTCTATCGCCGTTTCAAAGATGGATATTCAAGGAAAACACAGTTCCTCAACAACCTTCTCAAGAAATACCCCGAGGATACAGGATGGAAAGCCACCTCTGCGAAACTACCTTTCGACGACAAGTGGATGGCTGTGTGTGCAGGCGGCGATCGGCCTAAAGAAAAGCCTAACTGAGGCACCCGTTTTAGCTTTACATTGATCCTGAACAGCCATACATCCTTCACGTGGATGCGGGCTTCAACGGCTTAGGTGCAGTCTTGCACCAGAAGTATCTGGCTGGCTACCAGTCAGTAGCATACGTCAGTGGTAGCTTGACACCCAGCAAGCAGAATTATCCCATCCTCAAATGGACAGTCATGGATAAACTCCACGACTATCTGTACGGAGTTACATTCGAAGTGCGAACGGACAACAATTCATTGACATACATACTGACGTCCACCAAACTGGATGCCACCGGCCACAGATGGCTGGCGGCTCTGTCGAACTACCAGTTTTCGTTAAAGTACAAACTGGGGCCCCTGAACATAGTAGCTGATGCTCTGTCCAGAAGACCGGGACTTAGTACCACACCGGACAACGGCCTCTGGGAAGAAATCCCTGGAGAGGGATGCAGGCTATGTGCTCTACCGCAGCCATCATGGAAGACAGAGTGGCCTTATCAGAAGGGTTGCAGACTCCCTGGGATGTCAATCCAAGGCTATCCCTGCCGCCTATTGCCATCCAGATGGAATGAATATCACCCCAAACAAGATCATTACCTGGAAATATCTGGTGCAGTATCAGATACGGGATCAAGTGGCCGGAGCAATCCGCCAGGCCGTCCAGCAAAACAAGCCTTCATTGATGAAACGTGCTCCCAGCGACACGGTCGCAATACTAATGCGGGAAATAGACATATTTGAAATGAACAAAGGTCTATTCTATCGGGTGGTTCAATACCATAACCACCCAGATAAAAGGCAGCTGGTTCTACCACGGAACCTCCAGCATATTGTCCTTCGATCGCTACACGATGACCATGGGCATCTTGGAGTGGACAAGACCTTTGGCTTGGTACGAGACCGGTTCTTCTGGCCGCGGATGAGAGAGTCAGTAGAACACCATTGCTGTCGATGCTCACTGTGCATCTAGAGAGAGACACACCCTACCAGAGTCACTCCAATGGCTCATCTGAAGAGCTCTGGACCTCTAGACCTTGTAAGCATGGACTTTCTATGTATTGAAACAGATGCCCGAGGCATCGGCAACGTACTAGTTGATCAAAGACCACTACACCCAGTATGCCCAAGCCTTTCCAACCAAAGAGCAAAAGGCCATTACGGTGGCTAAGATATTATGGGAAGAAGTGTTTTATACATTATGGGCTACCCAATTGCTTGCACTCGGACCAAGGGAGGGATTTCGAAAGCAACCTCATCCAGGAGTTGCACACACACACACACAGAGGCACCCAGAGGCAGGCACACACACACAAAGAGGCAGGCACACACACACACAGAGGCACCCAGAGGCAGGCACACACACACACAGAGGCAGGCACACACACACACAGAGGCACCCAGAGGCAGGCACACACACACACAGAGGCAGGCACACACACACACAGAGGCAGGCACACACACACACAGAGGCAGGCACACACACACACAGAGGCACACAGAGGCAGGAACACACACACAGAGGCAGGCACACACACACACACAGAGGCAGGCACACACACACACAGAGGCAGGCACACACACACACAGAGGCACACAGAGGCACACAGAGGCAGGCACACACACACACAGAGGCAGGCACACACACACACAGAGGCAGGCACACACACACACACACACACACACACACAGAGGCACACAGAGGCAGGCACACACACACACAGAGGCAGGCACACACACACACAGAGGCACACAGAGGCAGGCACACACACACACAGAGGCAGGCACACACACACAGAGGCACACAGAGGCACACAGAGGCAGGCACACACACACACAGAGGCAGGCACACACACACACAGAGGCACACAGAGGCAGGCATACACACACACAGAGGCAGGCACACACACACACAGAGGCACACAGAGGCAGGCACACACACACGCGCAGGCACACAGAGGCAGGCACACACACACATGCACACACAGGCAGACAAACACACACACACACAGGCACACACACAGAGGCAGGCACACGCGCACACACACACAGAGGCAGGAACACACACAGGTACACACACTCACAGGCGCACACACACAGAGGCAGACTTGCACACGCACACAAAGGCAGGCACAAAGGCGCGCGCACACGCACACAAAGGCAGACACACACAGGTACACATACAGAGGCACCTGAAGCACACACACAGTCACCAGAGACAGACACACACAGAGACACACTCACACAGTTAGTATAACAATATAAGTGCAAATAGCTAAAACAGAGGTGTGTGCCGAGCACTCACGTTCTAAGTCAAACTTCTTTGCGTTTTGCCACTGACATTGTGTTTTGAAATATCACCATCACAAATACAATATCTGTGACAAAACAGTGACAAAGGACAAAAAAGTTTCACTTAAAATGCGCGTGCTCAGCACCCGCTACTTTTTTCTTTCTTTATCTACACTTCTGACCATATGCAGGGCTGCCAACAAGGGGGTTGGGGGGTGTCCTGACATCACCGGGGGCCTGGTCGGTTGGTGCCGGAAGTTGGGCCCAATTTCTGCGTCCGAGCTCTGTGATATCCGTGCGCCACGAGGCCCATTCTACCCTCAGCTGTGGGAGCCTCCCTAGTCCCCCCAGCAAGGCAAAATCGCCCTCCCATGCTCAGCTACCAAGGGTTCAAATTCAAGACACTGTGCTGGGCCCAGGAAAAGCTGTCAGCAGACATGACCATATCACGTATTTCTGGCTGACAGATGCAAATGCAAATAATTCGCTTGGAGCATGAAGCAACTCTTATTTTGACACAGCGTTTTTTGTTGTTATATGTTTTATTGCTAATATCTGCTTGATCACTGAGGTAAATCATCTTAACAAGGTTTCCTTATCATGACTGTATGGGAATTTTTTCCAATGTTTCGTACAGAACATTTATTTATATATTTTCTGCCCAGCCGAGGTCACATTAACAAATGCATGGGTATTTGAGATGCCTATTACATGCCTGGTTCCCTTCAAATGAGCCCTTATGCAAATTTCTACCCTTTAAATTAACCCTATCTGTATTTGTACGTATGAGGCCAATTAAAGTGAAGATCAGTTCTGCCTCCATGGCAGGTTAAAGCACTCGGTCTATCCTGCGGTCGAGCCTCACCAGCATCATGATATATCATATATGCTGTGCTGTGCTGTGTGGCGTGCGCACCACCGAGGACTCAGCCTAAGGGTTTCAGTCCAGGCTTTGGCTGAAACCCGCCCTTACCTGGCTGCTGTGGACATTTTGATTACTGGCAGCCTGCTATATTATCTGCACCTGTTCAAGGGCTTAAATAGCAGTCAGTGACTTCAAGCCCCTGCCTATATATATGTATAATCCATAAGAAGAATGGATATATATATATATATATATATATATATATATATATATATATATATATATATATATATATATATACATACTTTTTATGGAATATAGATACTCTAAAATTACTCCATAGAAATAAAACTAGCGTAACCTTTGCTGTCAACTTACTAAAACGAATAAGAAAAGGATTGTCTGTCTCATTTGAACTATACAAAACAAGGCAGATAATTGTTGGGTGTTTGGTAACTCAGTGGGAAGGCTTCTTGATATTTATCAGGCACACATTTTTGGAGTTGGCCTAAGACTCATTAAATGAATGATTGATAATTTTGCAGAAGACCTTTCATCCATTTAATATCAAGCCTACAATAACCACAGACACTTCACTTCACTGAAAAGGCCACAGCATTTATTGAGCAGCATTACATTCACACAAATTTCTTCTCCACCATTAATGCATTCTTGCAAATATCATGTTAAAACATAAAAAATAGTAGCGATATATACTGTAGGTCAGCCATCAGCTGCTCAAAACCATGCAGGTCAGCATTAGGACAGGCCTACTTTTTTGCTAGACAGCCGGGCTCCTCCACTCAGAGGCAGCAAGAGAGAAAGTGCAGCAGCACTGATGCTTTCCTTTTTACATTTAAAAAACAAAATACATATAGATTTGAAGCAGGGAGTCTCTGGAGCTGAAACACATTAATCCCAGTTCCGGGGACCCCCTGCTTCATACCTCCTGTTAGGCTACGGCCTCAGTCCTCCCTTCTGCATGCGCGCCTGGCGGCATGTCGGCGGATGCAGAGAGTACAGCCACGATCGGCGGTCTGTAGGGGAGCGCAGGGTCGGGGACATGATGGGGAATATCTGCCCTACCATTGGCTGTGCGCCGACCATGTGACCATGTCGCAGCACGGGAAGACAAAATTCTTGTCTTTCCTGCCAGCGTACGCGTCAGAGCGCTTTACTCGCCCACACACACACAGGCAATGGAGCCTGCCCTGTGGTGGCTGTGCTGTGTTGTGTGGCGTGCGCACCACCAAGAACTCAGCCTAAGGGTTCCAGTCCAGGCTTTGGCTGAAACTCGACCTTACCTGGCTGCTGTGGACATTTGGTTACTGGCAGTCTGCTATATTGGCTGCACCTGTTAAAGGGCTTTAATAGGGAGAAGGAGTGGCTCAGTGAGTAAAAAGACACTGACTGACACTGAGATTACTGCAGGGGAGCCTGGTTCTATTCCCGGTGTCCGCATCTTGTGACCTTGGGCAAGTCACTTTATCTCCCTGTGCCTCAGGCAACAAAAACATAGATTGTAAGCTCTACAGGGCAAAATATCTCTGTAAAGCGCTGCATACAATTAGCAGCGCTATGCAAGAACATGCTATTATTATTATTATTAATAGCAGTCAGTGACTTCAAGCCTCTGCTTGAGCATTGTATATATTTCCCTGTGTTCCTGGACACCTTGGGTTCTAGTTCCTGAGCCTTCCTTGTTCGTGAGCCTTCCCTGTTCCTGAAACTAGCCTGTTGCTGAACCTTCTTTGTTCGAGAGCCATCCCTGTGACTTCCCTGTTCATTTGGAATCCCTGTTGCTGACCCCGGACCATGACCCCGACCTCGCTGCCTGCCCTGAACCTTTGCCTGGACTTTGCACCACTACTGCCAGCCCTGACCTCCTGCCTGCTTACTGACTATGGATACTCCAATAGGACTCTGTCCCTGGGCTCTGGTCGGTTAATTTGCATCCCTACCTCAGCCCTGCAGGTCCGCTTCCTGATCGGAGAAGAGCACCGTCCCACCTCCTTTGGGGGTGTTGGTATCTCCTGCTCAGGTTTAAAGCCTCCTTTCAAATGGGCCAATAGGAAGCTGCCTATGACGTCACAGCTTCCTATTTGCTCATGTGATTGGACAGCTAAACTTGAGCAGAGAGATACCAACACCCCTTAAGGAGGTAAGTATCGCAGGACAAAAAGGAAAAAACTGCGACGCAGAACCACAGCAAATAATGAAGAAGTAGGCAACTTCAAAAATAAAAGTTTATTTGGTCAATAACAGGAAGACCAACATGTTTCGCGCAAGCAGCGCTTTATCAAGGTCCCTTCTGAGTCAGCCTCAATATTGACATTTAAATAGCCTTCCAGTACACAAACATCATAAAAAACATTCAAAACAACTTTATTAACACAGACATTGAATAAGAAAGACAAGATTTGCCACAATGTTCCTAGCAGCTATTTACTCAGTGATTTGCAATATTCTGGCTACCTTGCGGCAAGATCAGGTATAAGAAAAAACTTTATAAAGTATGCAAATTAAAAAAATGTGCCTTTACACACAGAACTCCACCAGTTAGTGCATATGGAGGTTGATGTGAAGTTAAGTAACCAGATGTAAATTATTCTTATATATATCCTCCACATCAACCACACATGGATCAAAATGTAAAGGAGACACATAAAAAACATTAAAGCATATTTACTTATAGTCAAACACATTTTTATATAATGTGGCCAGGTCCCCCACTGGGTCCCCTTGCCCCTTACCTCCGGCTGCGGCTGCAACTGGCAGCAGAGGCTGGTAAGAGATTGGTAGGTGAGTGGGTCGTCCGACGGGTGCAGGGAGGTTGCTGAAGCAGTGTGGGCAGTCAGGATGGTGAGCGGGCCACCTTAGCAGGGCGTCGCCATATTGTTGGAAGCCGCACATGCGCAGTGTCTCCCCCATAGGTGGCGGCCATTACAAAGGAGCACATGTGCATTAGCATCCATAGCAGCGGTCATTAGGAGAATAGGGCTCCGCGGGGACTACAGCCCCCAGAAAGCACTGGGGCTCCAGCTGGACACCATCCCATGTGGAGGCGGACTCATCACTGATGGCGACGGCGTGGGACCGGACGGCCCCTTTGTTTTGAGTTGGTGCTACCAGGTGTTGGAGCACTCGGTAGGTATCACACCCACACCTACAAGTGCACCAACTTTAACAGGGGTTGTGAGCAGCCCTGTCACACATACATTGGGTGGGTTGGCTTCTGTGGACACTCGGAGGTTGAGTGCTCAGAGCACCTCAGTACTTTGGGGTAAACCCACCAGGATGGGAACACAATGGTTGGGGGTGCTGTGCGGGGGTGTGGCCCTGTGATTCAGGTGCACCCCAGGCTCCCAGCAGCAGAGGTTCAGGCCTCCTGTGAGCCGAAGGCAACACACCACATACACGTGGTAGCTGTCACATCTCCCATAGGGTGGGGGAACCTAAACTACAAAATAAGCAAACATATTCCATATGTATAACCATAAGAGCCTCTCCAAACACATTTGAAATGCACTATATACAAAAAACATAAAAATGAGTTTGTGAAGATAATTTTAAATTAAATTAATGAAACAGAGCGTTTGACCGTAGAGAAATGTATAAATGCACAAAATACAAATATAAAACATAATAGCTAATGAATTTAAGAAAATCAATTATATTATTTAAATTAATAAAGGATATAATTTGTGTAAAGAAAAAGAGAAAAATGAAAAACAAAAAAAGAGGATGATGGGGGGGTGGGAGGAGGGGAAAGAGGAGTGGGAAAGGAAGTGGAAGAGAAAAGAAGAAAAAAAAAGAAAAAGAAGAAATAGAAAATGATATATTGAATGAAATATTGAATACAAACTGCTTATAGAAAATTATTTAAATCCCAATCGAAATTAAGTCCCCTCTGGATTCTAGTACGTAAAGTGAAAGAGACCCCCTGCTTTCTACCTAGAGGGTAGAATTTTGGGGGGGATTTTTTTTCCGGGGGAAATCTTTTTTTTGGTGGGAATTTTTATTTTATTTTTTTCTTGGGGTGTGAGGGTCATCCATATTGTTTTGCCTAAGGGCGGCACATACACTAGGGACGGTCCTGTCCACGGGCCAAATGTGTCTCTCAGCTGCCCAAGTAACTTGCATGAAATTAGCAGGAGCAAAGTGGAATTTGTCCCACTAAAACTCACTTGTAAGTTAAGGTCATGTACAGTAAATATATATGGTATCGATGTTATTCATGTTTGCAAAATGTTGACATGTTCTAATATTTACTATATATACAAAAGTGTTCCCCGCACTCACTTCATCAGGGATAATGAAATAACGGAGACAGAGATAATTACTTAAAAATATAATCCTTGCTGAAGTAATGAAAAAATTATGAAAAATATATACATACAACATATGTACACCGACTGCGTGAATCACATGGACCAATGTATATAAGAATCTCAATTGTAAATAGTAAGCAACGGTGTCACATTTGTAACATGGTAGACAGGTATATTGACTATATTTTGGAATGCAAATACTTATCCTTTTGATAAAGAGGCAAATGGTCTACTGTGTCTGCAGGATTTTCAAGGACTCCAAGGTACATGATACTGTATGTGTTACAAGGTCAACATCATATCAAAAGAGTAAATAATACTGTTAGAGCGCTGTCCTTCTGTAAGGAAATTACACAAAAATGTAACTACATTATACTGTTAGAGCACTGTCATACTATATAAGGAAATTACACAAAAATGTAACTACATTATACTGTTAGAGCACTGTCATACTGTATAAGGAAATTACACAAAAATGTAACTACATTATACTGTTAGAGCACTGTCATACTGTATAAGGAAATTACACAAAAATGCCACAAATGGTCACAGAAAAGGGGGGCCAACATTTCAGAGTGGGAACCCCTTCTTCTGCGTGTTCCCACGCCATATAAATGTAGTACTTCTCTTAGTCACTCAACAAAAGAAGAAAAGCAGTGGTGAAGTATTGAAAAGCAGCTGATTTAGAATATATAGTCACTGAGCATGTGTCTTGGTGTCTCCTGTCCTGCTTGACGGTAATGTTTATGTTTTTAAATGTACTGTATTTTAAATTATATCATAATAAGCTTGTGGCTCATTTACTCCTAAATGTTTTCTGATTTGGCCACTTTTGGAGAACTAGTGCAAAACAAACCGATTTCAGGCTCTAGGGGGTTAAGCAACCAGGTAGGTATATATATGGATATAGTACCTAAGCCTATAAACTCGTGTTCTGGAAGATGATTGCTGCAGCTAGATAATTCATGTAGATAAGTGGAGGGCAGGGGGAGCCATCTAGAGGGAATATGTTAGGCAAATGCCCTTACCCATGTCTGCTGATACTGTATGCTGGTATAGAGTGGCCTGTGCTCACTAGTGTTCACCGTCCTGCAACTCCTTGAGACTGGCGCTGGCTGAATAAACGCTGCTCGACTGCAAGCATCCTTCACTATACCCCTGATGGCGTCCCTTCGGTCAGGTAGGTAAACGGAACAAAAATAGATCAAGGTGACTGCTGCTCCATGAACAAAAAATGGGAAAACTCACCAGCAAAAGGTAACTAAAAACACTTTATTGGAACAACATAAAAAAATGTGTGAACAGAAAAAAACACATGTTTTTTATGTAGTTCCAATAAAGTGTTTTT
Organism: Ascaphus truei; assembly: GCF_040206685.1. Taxonomy (NCBI): domain Eukaryota; kingdom Metazoa; phylum Chordata; class Amphibia; order Anura; family Ascaphidae; genus Ascaphus; species Ascaphus truei. Next base: position 415,956,293 of record NC_134483.1, on the reverse strand, counting down.
AGTTACCTTTTGCTGGTGAGTTTTCCCATTTTTTGTTCATGGAGCAGCAGTCACTTTGATCTATTTTTGTTCCACTTTGGGGAACGGGCTGAAGATCCCAGCTGTACAGCCTTCTACTGTACCTCTTGCCACCTTTCCACCCTCTGCTGGACTAATAAATAACCCCCTAGTGGTGCTTCACCTACAGTATTGACATGGGCCATGTAATTGTGGTGGTGCATATAATATGATCATTCATTTCAGAGACATCGTGTATATGAAGATATTAAGCGTATACAGCATCAAGGAAACAACTCCATTCTTTTGTAGTATTTTTTTTGGTCCTAAATGAGAATACATACAATGATGTCTTTACCACAAAGAAAGCTTTCATATATATACAGGCATACCCCACATTAACGTACGCAATGGGACCGGAGCATGTATGTAAAGCGAAAATGTACTTAAAGTGAAGCAGTGCCTTTTTCCCCACTTATCGATGCATGTACTGTACGGCAATCGTCATAAACAGGCATAACTAATGTAAATAACGCATTTGTAACAGGCTCTATAGTCTCCCCGCTTGCGCACAGCTTCGGTACAGGTAGGGAGCCGGTATTGCTGTTCAGGACGTGCTGACAGGTGCATGCGTGAGCTGCCGTTTGCCTATTGAGTGATATGTACTTACTTGCGAGTGTACTTAAAGTGAGTGTCCTTAAACCGGGGTATGCCTGTATATATGTTTGCTGACAATTTGTGTGCACAAAGACTACCTCACAGATATTCAAGGTAATCTAATAATAAATTATTATATTTTAATGTATTATAATTATTAACTGTTACTGTATATAAATAGTAATAATAATAAAAAACCCTACATACAGTAGATGGGTGTGCACATTCAAGTAGGCCTCCACTCAAAATGTGTACAAAAAGTTAAGTACTGTATTTGTTTTGCCTCTTTTTATTAAACTGAAAAACGGCAGTCATTTAGGGCTAGATTTACCAAGTGGCGGACCAGACTGCATCATATTTTCTGGCATTACAAGATGCCTTCCAGCTACTGCCATGTTTATTTAATGTGTTGAAGGTATCTTGTCGCTGCTGGAAGATTCAGTCCGGTTCAGGAAGGCTGTATAGGGAAGATGCAGTCCAGTGTCTTAAATTAAATGAGCTCATTTTAATATGACTATATTTACCAAGAGGTAGTAGAAAAAACTGGTGTTCCCGGTAAACATATTTCTGGAAGAACTGCCTTAAATAAGTGCTCTGGAAGCACTACATTGCTATGAAAGCTGCATTAATATCAGAGTTAATGTACACCAATAGAAATATATGTCTAAAAATGTATACATTGGTATGCAATGATTTATATTATAATATCTGTTAATGTTAATTTGAAATTAAAAAAATATGAACATGAATTTTATGGTGCTAATTCAGCTTTAAATCAATCTATTTCTTGCAGAGTGCTTAGTTCAAGTAAGTGGTCTGCAAAGGGCCCTCCGGACACGGGAACAGTCAGGACTTTCCAAGTAGTTGGCTTTCAGCCAAGCCATTGCAGCATTATTTTTACAGAATCCTGCCTGGGCGTTTCAAGTCTGTGTTTGTATCTATAGAAACACACATACATGTGCATAAACATGCTGTGTGTGTGTGTGTGTGTGTGTGTGTGTGTGTGTGTGTGTGTGTGTGTGTGTGTGTGTGTGTGTGTGTGTGTGTGTGTGTGTGTGTGTGTGTGTGTGTGTGTGTGTGTGTGTGTGTGTGGTGTGTATGTAAATACATAAACACACCCTTATTTATTTTTAAAATGTTGTAACACACTACTCACCAAGAAACTTGGTATTAGAGCACGCACATACACACACATATATACTGTCCCCTATAAACACATAGTGACCACCTCACATACAGTATATTCCACTGATCACCCTCCCCCAAAATACACTCTACTTACCGAAACTCACATGTCCACTGACTTCTTAGACACCTGCTGATCCGCCACCCACACACACTCATCCAATGACCATATACCCATAATTATTGGACTGACCCCAAAATAAAACCACTTCTAGAAAAACAAACACTAGATATGCCTATTGTGAACTAAGCATTTTTTTTAAGTTGTGTATGTGCTTAAAAAAAGCTCATCATCTTTTATAGATGTAACCCCCCATTAAAGATACACACAGCTGTTCACATGCATGTGTACAAATGGAAAGGCACATTACAATATTCAAACACAAAGTACAACTCACATTGGGGTCTATTCTAGTAGCTTTGAAATGTGACACATCATATTTGCATGTTTTGCTACAGGTGGGGGCTACAGGTGTGAGTAGTAAAGCTCAAAAGTATGCTGTGACCACATCATTTCCCATCATCTAGGTTAGTTCTATGCTAGAGTTGCTGTCCTGAATGGCAGTGTTGTGGGTTCTAATCCTGTTGGGTCTGACACTGGTATCTCCTTCATCGCAAGTGCTGATTGGTCTTAAGGATATATTTTAGGATTAGGACTTTGAAATATACACATTCACATTTATTCCACGGTACCTCAGGTATGCCTTTATTCAGCACAAGCATCTCTCCCTAATTTAATTGGAGGGAGGTTTGAGGGGACATATATACAACTTGGGATACTATTAAGTTAGACCCCTCTTACTCCCCCCTATTTCAGGTCATGGAGGGAGTTAGCACAATCTTCATGTCATTTCACTTCTAAATTAAGTACAAATTGGGCGATTTGTCACTTTTGATAGAAGCTGTTTAGAAATTGCGATTTGCAATAGAGCATACAGTTTTTTGACACATTTCATTCCGCTTCTTGTGAAAATGCCAAAATGTGCGATTTGGCAATGACAAATTCGGAGCTACTAGAATAAGCTCCAATGTCTCTGCTGAATTTAATTGAAAGCTAGTGTTGCCTAGACCTCCGGCTACTATCTTCCTTATGGGCCCTAACAGTATAAGTCCTGTTAGGTACAGGCTCTGTGAGGAATAAGCTCTTTCATAGGCCTAGCTTGTTATTGCAGCCTGGATGCACTGTTACTGTATCCAGGAGCGGGCCTAGCAACAACCTGAGAGTGTCATCCTTGGGAGGATACTGGCTGTGTCAAATGCACAAATGTGATGCCTGTCAGTATCAAACATGCCCTCCCTAGGAGTACATATCTGACACTCTCCCAGAAGTCAAGGCTCTCTCCCCTCCCCCTGTGGAGTGGGAGCATGGATTACCCTAATACCATCAGAGGAAAAGTAGCTGGGGAAGAGGTCTACAGGGTCCCCAAACCTTGTGGGTACTGGCTCAGGGATTGTGCCGACTATGAACATGCCATATTTATGAATACACCCAGTTGGACTATACTTTGTGGCTGCTTTTGTGGGACATTATCTGAGTGCCAGTATGGACCATCCTGGCTGTGCCAGGATACTCACTGGCTGGAGGCGCCTTGAAGATCAGCACTGAGAACCTGTCCAGATGCTTCCCCACACCAACACAGAGTTTCTCAAGGCCTCCTGTTCCACCTCACAGGTACGCACCACACCAAAACACACGGTAGCCGCATGATCTCACTCAGGGTGGGGGACAGGTGCTACACTAGATAGCCCCAATGACTATCTTTCGATCCTCAACTACAAGGTGTTTTGTTTTCCTACCAGCTAATGATCATGCTGGCTCCCTGTGCTGGTCCTTCAAGTAACTGTGCTTCTTAGAACTTGTATTTCCACTTTGACATTTTGGATTTCCTGGCTTAAAACAATATTTTCCTAGAAAATCCAACTGCAAAAGTAAAATATCTTAGAAAAAAATCTCAGATGAAAAATGTAGTTAAAAAATGGTTCCGAGTAAAAGTAACTACAATTTAAACATGACCTTGATGCATCACCTTTTCGGGGCTTATTCAATTCAAGAGTATGACAATTGCAATGCTGAAAAATGCCATGTATTTCTATTAAATGTTTTGTTGCCTCTTGATGGTGCAAAGTCCCACTACAAAGGGTCACATAGCCTGAGCTTTCAGCCCGAGAGAACATAAGGCAACCAATAGTTTATGTTTCCAAAACTGGTCATTCTCTACATTGAACCCCAGCAAATCGAGCCATGGATTGAAGTCATTTGGCCTCCGTAAAGTATTGGGAATTCTGAAGCACCTTATCTTATTTACTGCCAATGCAGTCCGAAAGACTAATAATGTATGTGCACTGAAGGTATTACACACTACACTACCATGTATGGCTAGAGAGTTGTGCACATCCTCCAAGTCATATTCACCCAAGGCTCTACTCAAAGATCTTTATTGAATCCTCTGTGACATACCATACACACTCTTAGAAAGCTCAAAACCTAGACTCACAGTATTATATATGTATATATTAATATGTGTCAATTGGAATGCTACTGGGAAAGTGCCATCAAATATACAGCAGTAAACAGATAAGCCCCAATGCACATCTAATATGACAAATTATTTAGTTAATTACTATGTTTTTTCTTCTCATAATTATGGCTCATTTAGTTCAATCCTTTGGTCAAAACATTTCATTAACATTAACATATTGCAAAGGCGGGTGTTGTAGTTACATAATGAGACAAAACGGCATATTGAATTATATAGAATGTCAAGTTTGCTGGAGGGCTGTACCATACACTATATCCCTTTAGTCAATAATTGGCATTCACATCTGCTGTGCAATGCTCTTTCTGACCAAGGGGCTTAGGCAGGATGTACTTCTATAAAGTACACGTAGTTTGGAATAAAGTTTGGATGTCAGTTTGTCAATATACAGACCAAATGTTAGACGGGAGTTTAGCCATATACTCAAATATTTAAAGCTAGTAACTGAAGCAAGATTAATGTTAGAGCTGGTTCTGATGAGTAGCTCTGTCATGGGCATCTTTAGAAATGTAGCCTTAGTCCCAAGTACCATAATTACTGCTTTGTCCATGTTTAAAAACAGTTTGTTTTGATCCAGTTTTTCGACCTTTAAAAAAAACAAAAAAAAAAAACAGAATGCAGTTTATTTTCAAGGTCAGAGAGCTGAGGCTACATGCATATAGGATAGTATCATTATCATACGGCCTTACAAACTGAGGGCAGGTCATTAATAAAGACAGAAAAAAGTAAGTCCCCCAGGACAAAGCCTGGGGAACCGCACAGGTAACATCCAAGTGTTTAGATTTAGAGCCTGAGATAGACACATATTGGGATTTTACAATAAACAAAGAAGCCCCAATGCACATCCAATACTATAAATTATTTTGTACATTACTATATGTATTTCTGTAGTTTTTTTTCTCATAATTTTGGGTCATTTAGTTCAATCTATTGATAAAAACATTTCAAGCCTGTAACTACATCAAGATAGACCCTTTCAGCTTGTCCTATACTACCAATGCAATACCTTGTCTTTTGTATTTATCCCACTGCATAGAGAAAAGAGGAAACAAAACAATAATATAGCCAACGGCATAGAATACGTGGCATGTATGCAGTGCCCAAGGGGTTAAAATTTAGGAGCACTATAGTTGCTATGTGTGAGCTATAGTGCAGTTTAAAAACAGAACTGTCCTAATAGATATAGCGAAAGAAAATCAAGTGCAAGGAACAAATATATACTTCCCATGCTTATTGCTACAGATCACCAACACCAAGACCCCTCTCCTGGGGGAGGGCCTCCTGCTTAGTTTAAGCTCACCCATCCCACTTCTATTTAATCAACAGGTCCAAGTACACACTGCATTTGGAAGTCTGTTGAGAGCTTTCTTCCCCAGGGGAAAGGTGGTGGTGACCTCTACTGTAGCAATAAGCTGGGAAGTATATCTTTTTTCCTTGCACTTTACTTTTTTAAAGATTTATTTTCACTATATTTATTATTGCATTTCTGTCTTTTTAAACACTTTAACTGCACTGTAGCTCATACATAGCACATATAGTGTTTCTTAAGTTTAACCATTTGCACTACATGATGTTGGCTATATTATTGTTTTTGTTTCCTCTTGTCTCTATGCAGTGGAAGAAATACATATTGTTAGTGTAGGAGCTGCAGATAGGGTTACTTTGACATGGTGGCAGACTTGAAATGTTTTGGCCAAAGGATTGAACTAAATGAGCCACACTCATGAGTAGAGATGAGTGGAACTGTCAAAATATGTTTCACGGAATTTCCCAAGCTTTCCATTCAAAATTCGCTCCGCGGTGTAAAATCCGGCAATGGATTGTTCCAGTTTCAATTCGTGCGGATAATCCAAAACCGCCATTGGATACAATCTGCTGGTAAATTTAACAATCCAATCCGTGGATTCTGCCGTCCGTTAGAGGATTTTTACCAATCTAACCCGCGGATTTAGCAAGCCATGGTGTTTTTAAGAATCCAGATCTCCAACGGATTTTGGAATTTGCGGATTGTATTGTCGGTGATAAAAAAAACCCGGAAAAGACGAATCGCCCTTTTTGAGACTGATTCGCAGAAATGCACAGACCAAAGGAACCGGCCGATCCAAGGTGGATTCAAATCCTCCAAAGAAATTCGCCCATCTCAATTTATGGGAAGCAAAAACATACCGTATAGTAATTAACTAAATCATTTGTCATGTTGGATGTGCATTGGGACTTCTTTGTTTACTATTGAATCCCTGTGAAAATAGCGTTTTTCCACAAAGTCACAATTTGTCCCAAAAAGTTTTGTTCGCCCAACTTAAAAAAAAGCCTTTAAATGGCCAAACGAAAGCACGCGATTGCATCTTCATCTACACTGGCGACACACTTTATTCGAGCTCGGCTAGTCCCACGAATTCAGGTATACCCGGGTGTATTGAGGTTTGTGACTGTTTTCTGCCCGAGTGCATTGAGGTATTTTCCAAGCAGGGATTGAAGCATTTTATTCCCGCTGGCTGCAAAACTGCACAGTATATATATATATAATGCATTACAATTCATGAATTTATGCCATCTGGTAGACACGCGAAGCATTGCAGCCTATTAAATTCTAATCATTATCATTTAACAGATCAGCCGCCCGTCAGCCAGGCATGAACCCAGGCTGGGTAGGCAAACGCAACGGGGCTTGTCAGAGGTGAGGAGCGGCGCATTCCAGGTATCTGCCAGGTACATACTGGGTATTTGCTCGAATAAAGTGTGTCGGTGCAGTACTAAGGTTAGCTTTGACGAACCTTTAAACCGTGCACAAAATGGAACATGCCCGAGATACCCTGAAAAAATGCTAATTCAGATTATTTAAATATACTTTGCATTTTCGGATAATTCTTAACATCGGGGAACAAAAATTTGATTCAGAACATTAAGGCACATATTCACTGGAGAGTGCTAAGCTTTAGCACAAACCAACTACCATTCAAATGATGGCCAATTGCTTACTCCTACCTTTGAAACGGACTCTTCCTCATAAAGTCACCTTTGAAAGTGCTTTATCTTGAACCATGAAATGCCTAGCTCTGAAATGTTTTCTGTTTCGGGACACTTGCTTCCAGCAAGCTCTGAAAACATCATTGACATCCATATTATGACCCAGATCAATATTATAATATTAATTCCTGATATACAGTACATTAATATCACATGCAGCAATGCTGACAAATGCTAAAAATCACAAACAATCAAGAAGATTGCAACAGAATCAATAGCTCCCGTTTGGGGACCGAAATGTCAGTTTATTGTGCCTTGTTTTGCCTTATAATACAATCTTTATACCTTTACAACCTGAGTGCTGTCTCCTGATCTTATGCAAATGGTATCGTATTTTTGTATTCATTTATCTATGGGATATGCACCTACATGCTGATGCTTACCTTTGGATTGCCGGCTATATTTATATATATATATATATTTAATACCTGAACCAAGGGACATGAAACAGCCTCAGGATCAGGGCATGCTCGGGCAGCCAACAGAAAGCGGAGTCTTACTATTCATGACCCCCTGCCATAATATTTGTAGTTCTTTGTGTCAAAAGCAGCACAATTGAACAATTAGCTCAAAAACCAGGGGGTGGTGGTCACCTGGAGGTCGGGGAGCACAGATGAGCTCAGAGTGACACTGCACTTTAGATAAGGTTAAAAAAACATTGGGGGGGGGAGAGATTGACATTTTATTTGCTACATTTGAGAGGTGGGCTAACACCTTCTGACAGACTTCTAAATCAAATATACTGTAGGACAATTGGTAATCCTCCTCCTGATAAAACAGAATACAGTATCAACTCACTTTGAATATAGTGAATAATTGGATAACACACAGTTAACATAAATTTTGTAGAAATAGCAGTATTAGTCAGTGAAGTACTCAGTTAAAATGAACAAACTCCAGTGCATTATAATATAATGAATGCATTGTTAGTGGTTTGTTACCCCTCTTCCAAATATACTTAATAAGAACCGTGGTCCCCAAATGACAGTCTAACCTGCATGGAGTGGGTCCAGTAAAACATAACTACTACTCTTAAAAGTATCTTCACAACCTCCGTTGCTTTAGCCATGCTACGTTTCATCAAATAAGAAATTACATCTATGTGAGCCACAAGCTGCTTTTTACACAATATGACCCCACTAGGTCATAAAGGGTGATGCAAACTTTTAGTCACAATGGCAGCAATCTCAGAGACAGATCACTCAGCTAATGCTTACATTGATCTAATTAAACCAAAGGGCATGATCTTTCCAGAATGTTCTGTTGATGACCTCATAAAGAACGTGCATAGTCAACTAGTGACTTCATTGATTTGAGTGGCATTCTTCAATGGCTACAGTATGTTGTTTTTAGATTCAGAAAGGCAGTGTGGAAGCTGGGGAAGCTCTGGATATATAGATAAGATTGTCCAATGACTTGTATTATACCTTTTTATTGGCTAAACATTTCCATTGACAAGGTTTTTGATAGCCAACTTTCTTCCTTTATCAGGTCAAAAAATGCAAGTCCTTCTGGATGAAAGGAGAACATAAGCTCCTAAAAGCTTGTCAATAAAAACTTTGCTAATCCAATAACAGGGTGTCACACTGAATTCTGTAAGATAATTAGAATAGAGACTATTCTCCCATGTTTTTACATGTTATGTTCGATGCTGTTAATCATGTATTGTATTGAAATGACCTGTATTCTAAGGCATGTTTCCAGATTCTGTAAAGAGCTGCATATATTCTTTGTGCCACATAAATTAAGATGTATCTTGTATTACAGAATTTGCTGTGTTTGATGTATTTGACGACCGGATTGTGGCAAAGATACACACGTGGTTTGTGAAGCTCTATAATTTCAGGCCCAGTTATGGGGTGCCAGTATGTCCCGGTCATGTGGGCCGTGACACAGGAGAATTGAAACATGGTGGGATACTGGCACCCCATAACAGGGACTGTAACTCGGGAACCAGGGGGTCCCCAGAGCTGAAATTCATGCGGTTCAGCTCCATAGAACCCCCTGCTTCAATACTGTGTTATTAAAATAAAAGCCATGCGATCGCCTATTAGAGGCACGCAGGGAGAGTAACTGATTCTGTATCACTCTTACTGTGCGTCTCTTAAAGCCAGGTGCAACCCAGTAGGATTCACAGGGCACGAGTCCCATTCAGATGCAGGGACCACCGCTGTGTTCGACCTTTTGAGCCATTAAGTCTCCTTACTGGGACCATGAGCACACACGAGCACAGATGAAAAAAACACGGTGCCAAAGCGGATTTACTAATGGGACGGCCGTGATTCGAACGGATCTCAAATCAGTTTTGTGTTGACCGCTGTATTCCATTTGGTATTTCCGCGTTTTGACCACTTTTCATGCCGCGTTCGCGCAATCTGGCACCGGGCAGCCACACGCAGTTGATCTGTTTAATTTAATTGTTTATTGTTTCTTTGGATGCAATTCTTCGCATATCCACCATGTGGCAGAAGTTAATGAATTATAATGTGGTTGCTATTCTTTGCGTATCCGCCAGGTGGCAGAAATTAATGCATTTAATGAATTGTATTGAATTGTAATGTGCATGGTACAGTGCTACAGTATACTTTGCTACAATGTAAGGGTGCAGGTGTTTAAAACAGATAGCACCCACGTCTATACTGGTACATACTTACAGTGGCCCATTGTGAATTGACCTTGATTTTTCCAAGACGTTATCAAACTAGGCGTTCTTAATAAAAAGCTTTAAATACTCAATGTGTGCCTTTTTCTTTCCCCGCACAATAGCTGAGCTGAGTGGACATTAAGGACATTAAGGACATTAAGGCTATACCACAGTCGTATAAAAAACCTGACTGTAGTTATGCATTTTTAATATATTCTGCAATAAATGCTGCAGCAGATAAAATGGCGACTGTATCTGAAATATATGAATATTTAATTTCGAACTACGATTTTTACAAGTTTTCACCAGACGTTCATGGGTGGAAGCGTGCGATAAGAAAAACCTTAAGTAACGATCATTGTTTTTTTCGCATTGCCCCTCCTGCCGGAGATATTTGCGGGTACTGGGATGTCATGCCAGAATTTCACAGAATGTTTGATCATGGCAATTTCAAAAGAAGAAAGATCGGTTTTAACCCATATAAGAATAGTCAATCCCGATCCAGCAATGTGCCGGCAACAGCACCAGCCCCGGCCGGTCCGACCGTCAGTGATAACCTGGTGAACGGCAATCCTTTGTACCTGTCCCCGCCTGAATACCTGGAAAATTTCCACCCTGAGCATGATTTCGCGTACAGGTACCAGCAAGCTTGCATTTACCAGTACCAAAATGATTTCCCGCTTCATCAGCTGTCAACTACTGTACAAGTGTACCAGGTAAGCTGTCACCTGTCAATTATAATGAAGACTTGAGGAGTCACAGTGACTCATCACCTCCTGTTTGGCAAAGTTTATAATGAAGGTAAATTTACAGTACAGTAATGTACTACACTGTATTACACTATACTGTACTGTACAGTAAATGACAGTATTACCGTAAGTTTAGAGATGCAGTTCATGCTTGCGTGTGTCAAAACAAAATTATTTTTAAACAATACTGTACGTACTTTATAGTGCATCAATACAATACTGCATGCGAGTTGAGGGGACAATACTGTATAATACTGTATACGAGTTGAGGGGATGTTTCTCTGTTGAGTGCACTTTGAAGAATGATTTGATTGGCCGTCGAAGAACGTGACGCTGCAGCTTAAAAATGTAGGGAGAGGGTGGGGTTGAAGAGTCAGAGCCAATCAGAAGTTTGTTCTCATCCTACAGACACAGATGTACTGTAGGATATTGCTTGAACGGCTGCTTTAATTCCCAATGACACGACTTGACGCATGCTCAATACCAGTAATAATAGCATATTTGTTTCTTTTTCCCCAGAAAAGAAACTTTGACATCAAGCGGAAAAAGACAAAAGAAGGGATTTGGATGGACCTCCAATATCTCTTTTTTTTTAAAGTTGTTTGCGCATTGTTTGCCGTGTAGGCAAACATTTAGTGACAGTGCCATTTTTATTGATATAACAATTGTGAACTTTATAGAAAACCTTATACTGTACAGTACTGGTATGCTGCTTTTTAATCTTCAAATCTTTTTTTACATTGTACAGCACTGTCATCTTCACAACTTTTCTTATAAACACCAAAAATAAAAATGTATATCTTTTATTTTATACAGTATGTATTATTTTTATTCAATTTTTTCAACTTTTGCAACAGTACTACTGTTTTTTTTTTACTGGTATGCGCATGTGTGTACTGTACTGTGCTGTATGTCTCATTTTGACTTTTTTTTAATAACAGGCAAGAGAAATGCCCTTGGATTACATTACAGTATGTGAAGTGCAATGCTTTGTTGAACTGTGAATAAGAATTTCAGGTCTGCAATAGGGGGTCGGTTAAAAAATAAATTTTATTTTTTAATTCAAGTTTTACAAATATATATTTTTGGGGGTTTCAGTATGAGATTCAAACAGTACTGTTGCTTTTTAATTTCACACTAGTCATGTACGTTCTTTCTGAGGTGGGTGGCATACTGTAGTACTGTGATTTTTATTTGGGGGTGTGGGGATCAAAACTTTATGATGACCTGTTGAGAATATGTCTTTGAACTACAGTACAATCCTTCATACAGCTCACAGTCCCCCCCCCCCCCCGCACACACACAAAAGACACACACAAGGCTCAAGGATTTCAACTTCTTATCAACACCTCTGACAAACCATTCATTTTCAAATGGTTGGCTTTGTGGTTTCATTAATCTTCCCGAGCCTGCTCTAACAGTTCTGCGCCTGTGTGTTATTCTCTTTGGTTGGGACCTGGGACCTTGTTGATTATTAATTGTTGATTATCAACACCTCTGACAAACCATGCCACGCATGCGCAAGTGCGATAAGCTAAGCCCTTCTAACTTGCCTTTTCTTCAACACAACACTCCCCCCCACTAGTAATAAGATTAACATGTTGTGTGAGATACAGGCCTAGCTAAGCAAGCCCTTCTAAAACTACTATTGTACTGTAAAAAAACAAGTCAACTTGAAGTTCAAAGCTTATCAACAACACAACAACAGAGCCCTCCAACAGAGCCATTCACGTAAATGTACTGTTGCGTGATTATCATGAGCTGGGCAGAAGACATGTTGGATAATCCTTAATGCAGGAAAATAGTATTTTTCTATAGAATTTTATTGCATTATTAACAGAAATGATTGATTAAACAATAAAAATATAATAATTTTTATAAAGCATTTTTTGTTTTTATATATATTTTTTCGCAAACTACTGTAATGTGAAGTGCAATGCTTTGTTTGTTGAACTGCTCATAAGAATTTCAGGTCTGCAAGAGGGGGTCGGTTTAAAAAATAGATTTTCTTTTTTAATGCATAATACAGTACAAAAATACAATACAGTAGCTCTGAAAATACAGTATTTCAAAATATTTTTTTTAAAACAATTTTTTTGGGGGGCAAACACGAATTTCTATACAGTAACTACTGAGAGGGTGGGAGAGGGGGGTTTGTGTAAGATACAGGCTGGTTTGTACATGAACACCGTACTATTATCTTACACATCCCCCCCCCTTCCTTTTTTCATTGCTTGCAGCAGTTCTGAAAATGAAAAGAAACAATAAATGCATTCGTTTGGGAAAAATATATATATATAAAAACAAAAAATGATTTATAAAAATTATTATATTTTTATTGTTTAATCAATCATTTCTGTTAATAATGCAATAAAATTCTATAGAAAAATACTATTTTCCTACATTAAGGATTATCCAACATGTCTTCTGCCCAGCTCATGATAATCACGCAACAGTACATTTACGTGAATGACTCTGTTGGAGGGCTCTGTTGTTGTGTTGTTGATAAGCTTTGAACTTCAAGTTGACTTGTTTTTTTACAGTACAATAGCAGTTTTAGAAGGGCTTGTTAGCTAGGCCTGTATCTCACACAACATGTTCATCTTATTACTAGTGGGGGGGGGAGTGATGTGTTGAAGAAAAGGCAAGTTAGAAGGGCTTAGCTTATCGCACTTGCGCATGCGTGGCATGGTTTGTCAGAGGTGTTGATAATCAACAATTAATAATCAACAAGGTCCCAGGTCCCAACCAAAGAGAATTACACGCAGGCGTAGAACTGTGAGAGCAGGCTCGGGAAGATTAATGAAACCACAAAGCCAACCATTTGAAAATGAATGGTTTTTCAGAGGTGTTGATAATAAGTTGAAATCCTTGAGCCTTGTGTATGTCTTGTGTGTGTGTGTGTGGTGGGGGGGAGGGGTGCAAGCTGTATGAAGGATTGTACTGTAGTTCAAAGACATATTCTCAACAGGTCATCATAATGTTTTGATCCCCACACCCACAAATAAAAATCACAGTACTACAGTATGCCACCCACCTCAGAAAGAACGTACTGGTAAATGACTAGTGTGGAATTAAAAAGCAACAGTACTGTTTGATTCTCATAATATCCATAATTGCTATGCAAGCCCATGATGATAACCCCAAAAAATATATACTGCATTTGTAAAACTTGTATCTCATAATATCCATACTTGCTATGCAAACCATGGCGATAACCAAAAAAAAAACACGTTATACAGTTCAGTATATATTTTTAAAACTTGAACTAACTTCCAAATGAATGGGAAGTTATACATGCATGCGCATTAATAATCAACAAGGTCCCAGGTCCCAACCAAAGAGAATTACACGCAGGCGCAGAACTGTGAGAGCAGGCTCGGGAAGATTAATGGAACGCTGCTCTGTGTACTGTATAATACAGACATTGAATTGCTATTGGATTTTTATGACAACAACTCGCGAACGCCCACTTGAGTTTCTCAACGGTATTGCAGACAACGCTAAAATGCCCTTTTCTGACCCGGACAAAACGATAAACAAGCCACGTGTTTAAGTCGGCACGATTCAAGTAAATTGCGCACCATCGAATGGGTATTCCGATCTACACACCGCGTTAAATGTTCGAATAACGGCCGTCCCATCAGTAGGTGTGACCCCCGATCAACCATAGTGCTGCATCTGTAAGACATTCTCATTTGTTAAGTTCAGGTGTTGATCATTTATAAATGCTATCATTTACTGTGGTTTCTTATTTTGCTCATTCTCTTTTCACTCGTTTCCATTTTATGAAATAAAAAGCATATAAAAAGCATATTGGTCATTGGTTCAAAGACTAGATTTAAAAGTTGTTAGGTTATAAATAAGTTTGATAGTAGACATGTTATAATTATTCATAATTGCTTTATTATTTAATCTTTAGGTATTTATGTTTGTGAAGATTCATGTGGTTTGTACGGTAGGTGTTTCTTTAGTTCTCTGGTTAAGCCGACATGCAGCAGGCCATCAATACAGTATTCAATTAGGTTTATGCTCAAAACAAGTGTGGGGGGCTATTTGGCTTGGCCATAGAGGCATGAGATTAATTAAATTGTGCCTTGAAATTATATTTTAAAACATATGTTACTCCAGACATACTAGTTATTTATTTAGTGGCAATGACTTTCTGTAGGTCATTGGAGAAATGTAGACCATATAAGGAATATGAAACAAGATCTGTCTCATGTCTTAATTTGCCTGGATAATGTTTTTATTGTTAACCGTTAATCCTGTCAGGCCCCTTACTGTTTTTGGGGCTGTAATTAGCGCAGTTGCTGGACCGTACCACCGCCACATGTGATTGCGCGCACTGAAAACAGTGTCTTACTATAGACAGGAAAACCTCACTGGGGAGGAAAAAACAGCGCAACAGATAACGGAGGCTGGGCTGGACGTAGAAATTCTTTATTGCATCATGGAAGTTTAAAAAAGAGAGTGGGGAAGGCACCCCCCGCAACTCTTACGCGTTTCACCCTGAGGGCTTTTTCAAAGTGTCTTACTATCTGTATGTGTATTTTTTTGTGTTGGTTCTGTTGACATGTTTTGGTCTGTATTACCATTTGTATATAGCAACAGAGGAGGAAGTGCAGCTGCACTGCCTGGGGTCCCCGTAACCACAGAAGAGAACTTGTCAAGCAATGTTCCGATTGCAATATAACTGAATACAGTATAGCAATGCAGTACAACAATCTTTAATTTCTGTACAGTAAGTAATTCTATAGAGCAAATACAGACTTTACACTAAAAGTTTGTAAGAACTTTAAAGTCCATACAATTAAGGTAGAGAAATGTCATCATATGTGAAAGATGTGATAAATACAGGCATACCCCGCAATAATGTACGCAATGGGACCGGAGCATGTATGTAAAGTGAAAATGTACTTAAAGTGAAGCACTACCTTTTTTCCACTTATCGATGCATGTACTGTACTGCAATCATCATATACGTGCATAACTGATGTAAATAACGCATTTGTAACAGGCTCTATGGTCTCCCCGCTTGCGCACAGCTTCGGTACAGGTAGGGAGCCGGTATTGCATATCAGGACGTGCTGACAGGCGCATGTGTGAGCTGCCGTTTGCCTACTGGGTGATATGTCCTTACTCGCGAGTATACTTAAAGTGAGTGTCCTTAAACCGGGGTATGCCTGTAGTGACTAATATAAGAACAAACTGAATAAATGGCAGTAATATGGTTAATGGGTTAAAAAAGGCCATTTGTTTTTGTTTTGCTAAAGGTACTGTCAATATTTGAAATCATTTTTTTAAAGTTTACATGTTAATAAACATTGTAACCTAAAGTTTAAGGTAGTTTATTAACTGCATCTTTATTTTTTTTAAGTGCTTTTTTGATACCTACAGTATTTTTAACCTAATAAAGGTAGCGCTGCCATTAGTTCACTCAAGCCCTAAGTATGACTGCATCTTTAGGAACAAAAATCCACTGGGTATATTCATTATGAAAGCCATTGCTACCCATTTACATCCATTCACAAATAGCGGCAATTACTATCATTAGTAAAGGAATGTAACCCTGACACTCTAAGCTTAGCACGCTTTTGTTGATCTGGGCCTTAGTGTTATCTTGACACTTTTATTAGATGTATTTGTGTATATAAGATACCTATTATTCCAAGTATTTTAATATTAATTAATTTATTTATTTATTAAATGTTTTACCAGGAAGTAATACATGGAGAGTAACCTCTGGTTTTCAAGTATGTCCTGGGCAGAGTTATGATGACAGATACATGGTTACAAATACATTGTTATATTAATTGAGCAAGGTTATATATTATATACAAGACATTCCATGCACAGTAAGGGATAATATATGTTATAGGCGTATGTACTGTAACAGTTATAGTCCAGATTAAAATGTGAGACCGCTTTAGTTTTGAAAGAATTTAGACTGATGGCGGGTGTGAGAGTCTCCGGTAGATTGATCCAGTTGTAAGAGAAGGAGGAGCAGCCGGATACTTTGTTGAACCATGGGACCATAAACAACCTTTTGGAGTCAGATCTCAGATGATAAGTGTTGCATGTAATGGGGGTGAGGAGCTTGTTCAGATAGGCGGGTAGCTTGCCCAGGAAGTATTTGAAGGCAAGACAGGAGAGATGAACTGTGCGCCAAGACTCAAGTGATGACCAATCTAGTTCTTTGAGCATTTTGCAGTGATGTGTGTTATAGTTGCATTGGAGAACAAATGGCATATTGAATTGTAGAGGGTATCAAGTTTGCTAAGGTGGGTTTGGGGTGCTGTGCCATATACTATGTCCCCAAAGTCTATTATTGGCATTAGCATCTGCTGTGCGATACGCTTTCTGACCAGCAGGCTTAGGGAGGATTTGTTCCTGTAAAGTACACCTTGTTTGGCATAAGATTTGGATGTCATGGTATTATTGTGCATCCCAAATGTTAAATGGGAGTCAAACCATAAGCCCAAATGTGGTATGCTATACCAAAACAAATATCTGTCCATAACTTATATAAATCATGCAACACATAATTAGCAGCACATTACAAAATCTAATCAAACAATATTTTCTTTTACATTTTAGGACATACCACCATCAACATTTGGGCCCTGATAATGGACCAGTCTGGTAGGTCTCCTGCTACCCCTATCTAGTTTTGCAGCAACTCTTTTCTACCACTTTGCAACAATAGGCATGTTTTAATTCCTGCAATCTACACCTACCACTCACCTAGTTTTCAGTTGTAGGGATAAGTGAGCATACAGTACTAGAAATTGATATGCAAAATAGTTAGATTTGTAACTGGTATATCTGTAATCACATGGTTTGGTTGCCCTACAAACGTAGTACACCGCTAGGGGAAGCAGTGATTGCAGTGATTGCCTTTTTGAAAAAGCATAAAGTTTGGGTTTTTAAAGAGATCACGAGCGTTATCTAAAGAGTTGACCAGAAGTTGGTCCTGGGCATCACCATTGATCGTAATCTCACAATGGAAGAACAAGTAAAATAAACAAACAGTCATGTCCTGCCTCTTCCACCTATGATTTATCAAAAGACTCAAGACTCAATATAGGAAAGAAACTAGAACTATCATCAACCTGCGCAGATACGACCATGTAAGTGGAACCCTGAGACAACTTCACTGGCTACCAATCAGACAATGAATTGAGTCCAATAAACAATCTATACAATCATACACAGCCTAGCACCAACATACATGTCGGAAATCATCACTTCATATCAGCCAACCACTTAAAAATTTATTGACGAGAAAGTTAAGCACGTAAAATAATGTTCAGGCCCATTACACAGCCCCATAATTGTGCAAAGGGCCATTACTAAGTCAAACATATTACTCTGTAATACAAATGTGTAATACAAGTATCCTCTCCTAACAATTATTGAATAACCATGATATACATTAACACGTCCGTGACATAACACCCTATTTTCTGATTTTCTAGTAATGGAATAGTAAAGATAAATAATCCCACACTGTCCACAATTTCATATTAACAAATAAATCAAAATAATAATTCTAAAAGGATTATTTATTGAGCTGTGATTGTGCAAATTGGGGCAGTATGCTCGTAAAACCCCTCTAAAGCCAATGGGAGATTCAGTAAGATAGTGCCGCAATCAGCACTATTGCAGTTTAATGAATGACCCCTAGGATTCTTATTTTATCCATCAATCAATATTTGTTTAGCGAGCTGACTACCCAAGGGTTTTGCCGTGCGGATCAATATGTTGAACAATTGAGGCTAGTGCCCAAATGCTTCACAGGAATGGTGGGTCTTATTGTTAAAAGATTGCCCAGTGGGAGCTTTCCTAATGCTGATGGGCAGTTTGGAAAAAGAGCATTCTCAGCAGAAGGCTTTGGAACAATCTTGGGAGTTGAAATTGAGGAATACTGAGCAGTGTGTTGTTGGTTCATCTAAGTAGTCTGGTTGAACATAAGGGACTAGATTTAGTAAAGTTACAGAATGTTTATTGACTTTTAACGTTAGATAAAACAGCTATATTTAGACATTCAAATGCCAAAGTCAAGAAACATATTTAACAACTACAAGTATGTCAAATACACTTAAAAAATTACTTACAGAAACAAATATGTGACCAAAAATATGGTTCAATTTGCTTCCTTGAACCCAAGTTCTATTATAATAGAGTTGCTATAAAGGAAAAGTAATAATGTAAAATCTTCCTACCACTCTCACAACTTGTTTCATAGTTTGAGATGTTTATTAGCGTTTAAAATTTAAGTTTGGAAGCCTTTGAACAGCCCAGTAACAAATATTCTATGAAATATGCAATAGATACTGTTTTAAAGGGAGATTCATATGAACTAAAGCAACAATGATGCAACATTTTTTTAGTCAAACTGGCCATTTGTTTTAAACTCATACTCATATAAAAGAGATATACTAATATTTCAGCTGATCACAAACCCACATATTTCAGGCACAATCTGCACTCACCAGATCCGTCTTCATGTAACCATCATCAAGTGGTGCAAGGAGGAGACAAAACAGTGACCTGCTGTTTCATGGAACATTGAAGAAATATAAAGTATCCCGTCCGTACTCACAAACAGCTTGTCAACACATGCGTAGTATCAAACTCTTTTAGTGGCTTGAATAGCAGACTTACAGCGACACAACACAACATTTTGGGGTTACCCCTTTGTCACGTCCAATCAATAATTTCACCTGTTGATGGGGTTACCCCCAAAAAGTTGTGTTGTATCGCTGTAAGTCTGCTATTAAAGCCACTAAATGACTTTGATACTACTATACACTTGTGTTGGTAAGTTGATTGTGAGTGAGGAGGGGATACTTTGAATTTCTTCAATATTTCAGCGTGAGATGACCTCTGCTATAATAATCTATGGGACCAACCAGGTAAGTATGTCGCCATGTGACATGCTGGATTGCTACAACCTTGTGTGCTAAAATCTATAACAAAACTGCCACTGTGAGCCTGGGCTAACATATCCCAGAGTGAGTGTGCTAAACGTGTAACAGTGAAACTGTGAACCATCAGGTGGAAAAATCAGTAAGCATAGGAGAGTGTCAGAGAAAATAAGTGAGGATATTATATCTACAAGAGTAAATATTGTGGTGCACACTCAGTGCTAAAACAGTGCTGGGGTCCCTCAGACATAGGGTGTATATTACCCTCTATCAGTCTCTATATGGGACTTAATGCTGAGCATTGAGGAAATCCTCATGCTTCCTCTGACTATAAGCTGGTCGTGTTCACTGCATCACAACTGGTGACTTCAGAATGACCCGACGCACATTTCGTCCAATCAGCACTTCTTTGGGAGTACACTGGTTTTTCTATCTGATGGTCACAGTTTCACTGACTTATTCTGACATCACCAGTTGTGACGCAGTAAGTGCACCCGGCTCACAGTCAGGGGCAACATGAGGATTTCCTCACCGCTCAGCATTAAGCCCATAAAGAGACTGATAGAGGGTATTATCCACCCTACATCTGAGACACCAGCTCTGTTTTAGTACTAAATGTGCACTACAATATCTATTCTCTTGTAGATATAATATCCTCACCTATTCCCTCTGACACTCTCCTACTGTATGCTTACTGATTTTTCCACATGATGGTTCACAGTTTCACTGTTACACGTTTAGTACACCCACTCGGGGAAACGTTAGCCCAGTTTCACAGTGGCAGTTTTTGTTATAGATTTTAGCACATCACATGGCGTCATACTTACCTAGGTGGCCCCATAGATTATTATAGCAGAGGTCATCTACAGCTGAAATATTAGTATATCTCTTTTATATGCATTTTTTAGCCTGTTGCCTTCACTATTTTAGATGCTCAGCCATTAAATGTTGTTTTATTTTTGTCAGAGGCTTCTTTTACTGCATCCATAGGGATCTCATACTCCATGGGGCCTTTTGTTGTAAGAACACAGTGTTGCTATACTGGAAAAGATACCAAGGATGGGAAAAGATCATGCAAACAAAAATACCTTCTACATAGCTGTGTCCTGTATGACATACCAGGTCCTGAATCAGCAGAGCCCTAATTGCAAATATGCACAAATAAAAATAGGATGCACTGATGGTTAAAAAAGAGTTTTTGTGGAAAGTTTCATAGGGTCTCTCCAACCATACAGCATTGTAGATGAATGTACCTGCATCCAGCAGTGAGTTTCGAATCACGCTATATTATTATTATTGTTTGTTTAGTTCCGAAAGAATGATTTATTTAAATCACAGTCTTACAAGATGGAGTAAAGCTTCAGAAAGAATTGGCCACGCTCTGAAATACAAGTAAAAGGCATTGACAAGTCATACAGTATGTGCAACCCTAAACAATTTGTTCTGTAGGCTTTCAGAGATTCCCTTGAACATGTTTTCCCACTGGTACATGGGAAGCTCAATTCTATTATATTTCTCTGTTCAATTGTGTGTAAAAAAAAAAAAAAAAAAAAAAAAGAGGATTGCAGCAGCATTTCAACAAAGACATTTTTGTTGGCTATTGAATTATCAGGCAACAGTATAAAAGGCAGCGTGATAAGGAATTTATTGTTATTTTTGTGCAATCTTCGAACAGTGCTAGAGGACCAAAGGGGCTTCTTGTAAGCAGACCATGTTTTATATAAATCTGTATTTCAAATTAATTGAACAGATGAAGTAACTTTAGGATAGCAGTACTGTGTGTAAGGATGTACGCTTAGTGATAAAATAATACATATCCACAAGTCACATTTCTCCCTGATTTTAGTTCACCTTTTCTTTTCCTGTATCAGGATGATCTTTATGGGCTGTACTTTTTTAAGGTGATAGTTATTGCACTCATGGGAGCCACATGCAGGACTGAACACAGAGGAAAGGAAAATGCATAGTTAACTGTACAATGACGCAAATGGTTTGTTCAGAAGACGCAGGTTATAAGAGCAAGGAATACACTTGGTATTGTAGCCCTGAGGAATAGTTTAGTTGAGTCTGGCTTTGGAATTAAAAGACCCAAAACTCTTCTATGTACTGTTCTACTTTGCTAACAGTGATAGTAATAGCATCTTATAGCTTGGAATCCTACGTCTTTAGTGCTCAATTATTGTTGCTTTGACTTCCTTAGCCTTCTCCTCATGTGTCTATTTCATAAAAGGTAACATCATCAATTGTACAAACAACTGATATATGTACACACATAAGTTAAAATCCTTCTGGAGTATTGTTGCAATATGAATAACAAATGTCTTAAAACAGCAATCATCCCCAGAAGCTTTTTTTTTTTTTTTTTTTTTAGAATTTCTAGCTTTTGAGGTTACCATGGTAACCTTTAGACTGCACCATTTTAACATCTTGGACACTTTTTAAAAGCTTATATCTCCTGAAAAGAGCATCACGCTTAAAAAATGAAAAAGTGTTGGAAAGGGCAAGAGGAGATTTCATAAGGAAAGCAAAAATGAAATAAAAAAGCAGGTTTGAGACTAGACTAGGTAATCACCACTGTCATTAAGGTTATGGTGGGTAAAAAAAGTGACAAAAACCCTCCACAGTAAAGCATAAAGCAACTGTAAATATTACTGTATGTTCATTTGCATATATTAAACAGGTCTGCAACCCTGTCTTTCCCCCTAGTCTAGTCTCAAACCTGCTTTGCCATTAAGACCAACCTCACACTGATGATACCCATCAAGGTTGAAACATGTTCTGTATGTGAGTGAGTCTAATGGCTTTGCATCTCATCCCAGCCTCTGTCTAAAAGCTGTGTTTAAAAAGCATGCATTGGCTTGAGGATTGGCTTGTGTAATACGAGTTTGAGACAAAAGGTGGCACTGAGTGCTCATTTGCATGTCATTTCCCAGAATCCTTTGCTGCAGTGGAAGCGCTGTATGCTGGGTGACAATGGGGAAAGACAGGGTTGCAGACCTGTCTAAGACATGCAAATGAACATACAGTAATATTTACAGTTTCTTTATGCTTTACTGTGGAGGGTTTTTGTCACTTTTTTTACCCACCATAACCTTAATGACAGTGGTGATTACCTAGTCTAGTCTCAAACCTGCTTTGCCATTAAGACCAACCTCACACTTATGATACCCATCAAGGTTGAAACATGTATGTGAGTGGGTCTAATGGCTTTGCATTGGCTAAGATCAAGGCGAGATGAGTGCTCCTCTCGACCTGCACAGCTATGACCAAATGCAGTACTATCCTACATGGGGCTCCAGTAGGAAAGGTCTGTGGCAAGCATTTGGCCCTCTAGCTCGTTGAGAGGTGGTGTCCAGGCCCCGGACCACAGAACCCCTGAGCCTTCGGGCTAAGGGGGGATGGCATTCGAACAACCAGCCCTTCGGGGCTGGGGTGCACCCGCACAACCCTCGAAAGAGGGGATATGATGTGAACTCCCTTGTGGGCCTCGGGCCAGAGGGAGGAAGAGACGGATGTCCTGAATCCTAACGGAGGAAGGCATCAATGTCCCTGGAGACCTAGGCTTTCGGGCTGAAACCTCCAGGGAAACTGGGCAATGAGGGCGGGCCTGACTTCGGTTGGACAGTCCAAGGGCAAGCTCCCTATCCACTGAAGTGGACTGGGATCCGATGAGCGAGAGGGTGTACCCTCTCGTGAGGGAAAAAAAAAAAAAAACATGTATGTGAGTGGGTCTAATGGCTTTGCATCTCATCCCAGCCTCTGTCTAAAAGCTGTGTTTAAAACAGCATGCATTGGCTTGAGGATTGGCTTGAGGATTGGCTTGTGTAATACGAGCTTGAAACAAAAGGTGTCACTGAGTGATCATTTGCGTGTGTGTGTGTGTGTGTGGCGCCATGTGTGGCCATGCATGTAAAATGGTCTGCAGTTGTCTCCCCTGCTGGCAGTAAACCTGGTAAGTTTCATGGATGGAAAAAATAGGGTAACCCCAATTATCGAGGCCACTACCAGGCACTATAGAGTGTGTTTAGGAAAGAAGGTTTGACGCCGGTATATAGGTGATGCAGGTAATAAGGCAATATATTGGTAGTTTCAGGGATGCCAGCAGTAATCATGGAGGTTTGCCCTCACACCCTGGTGAGGTGCCCTATGTATGGGTGGGAGTGGCTACATGCTCTGAGTCCACAGTTAGTGACATCAGAGCTGTGACAGTTCCTGAAGTATATAAGGCACAGGACTGCCCAAAGTTAGGTTGTTGCTGAGTTGTTGGAGTGCGTTGGGAAGTAAGGATCCACTAGTGCTCCATTTCTACATCAGACTTAATAAGAGCCACACTGTGTCCAGGGACCTGGCACAGGGGTGTTCTCCCTACGGGGAGAGGGGATCCCACTCCATTGGGAGGGCGTACCTATCAAAGGGACAGCAAATCAATATGTGAGGCTGAGACAGCTGGCTGTGAAGGGCAGCTTGCCCATACGAGATCAATAAAGATGCCCTGTTCAAAGATACCCCCACTGTGTGAGTGTGAAGTTACTCTCCAGTGCACGGCACCATCAAGAAGGAGTTCTTCATCAGGACCATCTCCCTGCGGACGCATAGACCCTGATGAGGTGGAGGCGCTGCATGTGATATAGATAGGACTCGCACACACTACTTCAGCTGCCTGTCTGGATTGACAATCCCCGAATACCATCAAGCAGAAGACTCAGGAGTCCTGTTGCCTACAGGTGCACCACCAGACACGACCATGTAATGGGGGCTGGTTAGACCACACGGGCCAATATGAGATTGGGTGGATCAGACGAAAGGGAATACCCGTTACAGTTGGAGGCGCTGCTGAGAGACCTGTCAATAGGTCAGGCTTTTGCTAGGCACACTGGGAAACAGGGAGAGTGTCTGCTGCCACTTTGTGCTGCGTGGGAAGGAGCCAGGGGTAGTCAGGGGAGCTGCTGGAGCTGCGGGCCGCACAGACGCCCTGGGATTCTGCAAGGAGTTAGTAGGGCTGGAGCCGGGCTATAGCTGTCCTAGTCCCTTGAGGTAGTGCTAGTGGTAGGATGCCTAAAGGGATAAACTGGTAACTTAGGGCAGGATTCCTGGAGAGGGTCTGCGCTAGACTAGCCGACAGAAGGTAGACACCCATAGTACTGCATGGAAGAGCCAGCATACTCTAGTCCATTCCAGTCCACTTACCGAAGGGAGCACAGACTGGGAGGAAGGAGATACAGCAGACACAGAAAGAGTGAGTCTAGTCTGAGGTAGTGCAAACAAGAGTCAGATCTACATTATTTACACAAGGTGGTGCACAAGGCATTTTTATTGTATCAGTATGGCAGCTGCCCTGCAGAGAGGAGCTTCATGTACAATAACCCAAAATATAGTGGCCGAATGGCGACTGCAAGAATGGAGGATCTGCGCGGTGCGGAAGGTCCAATATGGTGGACGGAGGCCAAAGGAGAGAGCACATATGGCATGTGTGCGGGAGAAGAGCAGGCTACAGAGGAGACTGTTGTGAGCCTGCTGGAAGAACAAGCTACAGAAAAGACTTTTGTGAGCCTGTTGTGGAGTGGTGCGAAAGCTGTGATTGCACCATGTTGGTCCTGCCTAGGACCTTGGGGTAGTAACCCTGAGGACAGTGAAGAGGACAATGTCGTGAGTTATGAGGAACATAATGGACTGGATTGTCATTCAACATACAAACAGTTAAAAGCTACCTCATTCGATAACCCGAGTGACATTTTAAAACAAGATGGCGGTTCCCGCTTCCCTGGGAGACCGCGTGGGCCAGTTGCAGAAAATATTGCAAATTCTCAACTTGCAGAGAGTTGGCCAGGAGTGGCGCCAACGGGAAAACTCCACCCTGATGGGGAGTATGGCGCGAAAGCTGGAGCCGCGCCCACATGGACTATGACTAACTCAGCCCCTGTGCTGGGTCATCAGAATAAATTAAGGGACCTCCCTCCAATTTCCACCAGGGGGAGTGGTTTCCGGTTGTGGCGGATGCGGATGGAGTTAGCTGGAGGAGGGGTTGGCAAACCAGCCCCTGCACTTCAGTTGCGAGGAGCCAGCGAGCTGAATAGACCACTAGTGAGAGTGCCTCCTCTAGTGACTATGGCCTGCAAATCCGAAGAAGGATCACCGATATCTACCCATCCCTACTCAGCCCCAGGAGGCTTCTTGATACTACGAGTGGCAGGTATAGAGACAGTGGCATGCCTATGCCTGCAGTGTTGCCTGCCGGGCGGTGCTGTGAGCTCTACAGCACGATGCGCACAATGTGGCCTGCAGTACCTGTGGCCAATGTCGACATTCGTGCCGGTTCAGACAGTAGAGGCCGCGGGGGATATAGCCATGCTGTCGGCGGAACTCCCCAGTGCGCTCTGGAGGGAGTCTACTGATCCCGGAGAAAGGGGATCGGGCACGACTATCAAACCCGAGCTAGACGAGAAAACCGACAACCGACGCGGTGATAAAAGGGGGGCTCACCGTCGATCACCCAGCGGAATGCCTCGCCCTAACGCGAAGTTGGAGTCCTCGGACGAGGAAACAGCCAGTCCTACTGCATTGATGGCCCGACCACCGGTGAACCACAGCAGCAGTACGATTAAACAAGTGCCACTCACCTGTGTCGGAAGTGAGCGGAGCAGAGTGTCGCCCGTGCAGCGGCAGCCCAAGAGGCGAAGTCCCACAGCTGTGGTGACCAGCGGTTCCGATGGCGGTAGATCCACCCCAACGCCACGGAACGGTAAACAAAGTCCCTGCTATTACCAGGTTCCGAGGGTGGCAACGGCGGAGGAGGGACGGTGTAAGGCCCAAGTGGTGCCACAGCGGAAGAAGGCGTTGCCGGATGTCGTGGTGGAGGAAGAGGTCTCGCTTGGGGACCCAACCCAAGATGGCGGCGAGACACGTGCGTGTCAGGACGTCGTTTCCGGTGGGCAGAGCAGAACTGATTGGGAGATGACGGCGCCTCTTCGTTCGAGCAGTGTAAGCCGATCGCCTAGGTTAAAAAGGAGCGGGCGATCGACGCGGAAGCTGCAGAGCAGTGAGACCGGAGAAGTGGAGAGCCCATGCGGGGCACCGGACCAGGTAGCGGTGAAGAGCGGGTCGTAGCCCCGCGGATACCAATTGTTCTCCCTATGCCCAATCCCTGGCCCTAGTTAAACCCAAGGCCCTAGATAAAGCCCCAGCCACCTTTTCTTTTGGTTCCACTTCGAGCTTAGGGATGTCAGGGGGTTCCCGGGTCACGTCAGATGAACAGACTGAAGGGAGCTTGGACTGTGGTACATCCGATGATGGTTCGGTGGGGGGAAGGTATTCGCGACAAGTGTCCGCGTCTAGTGACGGCCTGAGTGTCGTAAGTGTCACCCTAGAGAGTAGGCCCAAGAGGGTAGGATCTCAGTCCCGGTCTACCGGGACATCCGGAGTATCCTCCTGGTGGGAGCTAGAAGAGGGGGAGTCAGTGGAGTCCGCTCCAGAGGAGGTTAAGGAGACCCGGTGGTGGGCCCCCTTATTTGAGGGATATGAAGCCTGGCTAGATAGGACCCGGTTCATCTTGGAGCGAGATGGGGTGGTAGACTATTGGTGGGCCAATGGAGAATTTACAGAGGAGGATCGGTTGAAAGCCATGCAGGACCGGTGGTACAATATTAGTCGAGGGATAATAGAGCCATTGGGTCCCAGTAAACTTGAGGATCCGGCAGAACCGGACGAACCCCTGTCATGGGTGCTGCCAGGGAGAGCGGGTAACACCAAATTGATTTGGATCAGCCGCGCAGAAAGGGCCATTGTAGCAAAGTACAAAAGCTCACATGGATTAGAGTACCCCTATGTCCCCGAACCCCTCATGCAGGAGATAGAGGATCAGAGGGATGGGTGGCTAAGAGACACCATAGAAATGTATATGGTGAATAAAGTGGGTTCGATTACTGGTCGCAAAGCAGAAGAGAGTATATCCCAGCTAATGCGAGTGTGGAGCATCGGGCGCAGTACATACATGCACAAGGCTGTATATAGACCTGAGAGTGGCTTGCCCAGAGAGTACAGTATCACTGTGACCGACATGGCAGGTAGGGAGGTGAAAAAAACAGATCCTTGGCACTATTATTAGGTAGACAGAATAGTGAGGTCTGTTTCTAAGATAAGCGCCCCCTGCTGGTCAGTGAGCGCTACACTGTTAATAATTATGAAAACAGTAATGTTGTTTTGATTAATTATGTGTTCCATTTTACAGTGCTTCCTGGAAAAAGGTACACCAAATTTAGGTCCCAGCCGGGAAGGTGGGGATTCACCAGGGGGAGATTGTAGCCATGCATGTAAAATGGTCTGCAGTTGTCTCCCCTGCTGGCAGTAAACCTGGTAAGTTACAGGGATGCCAGCAGTAATCATGGAGGTTTGCCCTCACACCCTGGTGAGGTGCCCTATGTATGGGTGGGAGTGGCTACATGCTCTGAGTCCACAGTTAGTGACATCAGAGCTGTGACAGTTCCTGAAGTATATAAGGCACAGAACTGCCCAAAGTTAGGTTGTTGCTGAGTTGTTGGAGTGCGTTGGGAAGTAAGAATCCACTAGTGCAGTAACTAGTGGTCCATTTCTACATCAGACTTAATAAGAGCCACACTGTGTCCAGGGACCTGGCACAGGGGTGATCTCCCTACGGGGAGAGGGGATCCCACTCCATTGGGAGGGCGTACCTATCAAAGGGACAGCAAATCAATATGTGCGGCTGAGACAGCTGGCTGTGAAGGGCAGCTTGCCCATACGAGATCAATAAAGATGCCCTGTTCAAAGATACCCCCACTCTGTGAGTGTGAAGTTACTCTCCAGTGGATGGCACCATCAAGAAGGAGTTCTTCATCAGGACCATCTCCCTGCGGACGCATAGACCCTGATGAGGTGGAGGCGCTGCACGTGATATAGGTAGGACTCGCACACACTACTTCAGCTGCCTGTCTGGATTGACAATCCCCGAATACCATCATGCGGGAGACTCAGGAGTCCTGTTGCCTACAGGTGCACCACCAGACACGACCATGTAATGGGGGCTGGTTAGACCACACGGGTAAATATGAGATTGGGTGGGTCAGACGAAAGGGAATACCCGTTACATATATATATACAGTATATATATATATATAAATCTTGTGGCCCTTTCCCCAAGTATGCTCACCCCCGGCTTAACCGATGTAGTGAAGATCACACATCCAAATCCTCATATACAAGAACAAAGAGCTGCACATTTGAAGCTCGCTGGCAGTAGTGAACCTGCACTATTCAGGTCTAGATGCAAAATATTTTGGGCTCATCTGAAATCCCTTGTTGTCGAAACGACATAATGCAACTTTGCAGATATGTCTCAAGGACATCTAGCAAGGTAAAAACAGGGGTGTTTTCGCAAGGAAACATGTGCAGGAACATTATGCAAAGACAAAGCAATTCACATCTTAATCATTACAAAGCAATTCACATCTTAATCATTACAATCATTAAACTTCAAATTAAGAAATATGGTAGAAAAAAATAAAAACATTTAGCCACCCATAATGAGCCCAATTTGTAAACATTTCATAATCACTATATTACGTTCCTTGTTGATCCGTAAAAAAAAAAGATGCTGAAAAAAGTGCCAGGACTGTCCCCCACAAAAAAACGCCTTGGTTAAAAATGTTTGGCTGAATTTGACTGCCACACAAATTTTTAAATACAAATGTCTTATGCAGTGGGCTTTGTCCATGGCAAAACCTTAAGTAGTGTAAATACAAACATGTTAAGAACAGATGTGCCAGGTTGTAGGAAATTGAAGAATCAATGACAGAAAGGAATGAATCATCAGCTCACTAGCTGAGATTGCAGCTTCAAGTAGATATATTATTATTGCAGACAGTCTGGGAAGCGGATTGTGGGATTCAAATCTGTAACACGGGATATACAGTAGGAAGGAATACTTCACACATTAAAGCCAGTGTGCAATAAAAACAGGGACGGATGAGTGAGAGCTATTGGGATTAAGAATAAAACAGGAAAATAAACAACTATTCACTGATTAAAGAAGGTATTCTTATCTGTGAATAGGCATTTGGCTTTCGATTAAATTCAGATGTAATCTTTGTTTTGTTGCAATATCAAATCCTTTCATGTTTCATTGCTTGGATTTCCTGTATAAACAATGTACTAAGCAATGCTATGCATGTGAATGCTGATGACAGGATCTCTATACACGCGAGTTCTAAACTGATCAAACAAATGTATTTTGGTAGTAACAAATTATGCAAAGGGAAAGAAACAATTACCATTATGGTTAGAAAACAAATTGCTGTGACTAATAACTTCACAGATCAACAAGGTATGAAGACGAGTGTTAAATACTTGCAGCAAAGAGCAACATTTCAGGTTATTATGTCTGATTTAATATGTAACATACTATCTGCCTAAGAGCAAGCAATAAACAGCAGTCATTTATATTCTTTGGGACAATATGGGCCATATTTAGATTCTCCCCAATAGACACATTCTACACTGTAGCTTTTATAATACTTCAACAGCTAAGATGAGCTCAAGACTAAAATAATAGGAGTCTATTGAGATACTGGAATTACTGTATGACAGCCAGAAATGCTCCTACAAAATAAAGGCAAGGAGGAAGGCTCCTGTCTGAAGTGCAGAAAACTGGGGAGACAAAATATTTCCCAGACACTGCATCTCTAAAATGTTATATGTGCACTCTGCAACCAATTAGCTCTAATAAGCCATGTCTCAAAGGACCCTACGAGAAGACACATAAATGTGCTTCTTGGAGCCAAACTAAAACACTAATAAGGCTTTAAAACACCAGTTCATTCCTCTTTATTAAAAGTGTGTTTCTTTAAAATGATGTCGGTCACAGTGGTGTGGGGAAGGGTCCTGTAGGATAAATCTCTAGAGGGGTAATTCTACAGATATAACATATGATGGTTTCATAAAAGATCCATGGAGGTGTTGACATGAAACAACAGTTTAAAGGAATGATGTGAGCAGTAAAATAAAGTTATGTCCAGTCCAGGAAGATCAGTGAATCAGGAAGAGTTTATTGGACATTGTTATAGTACTTCTGTGAACAAAATCCTGAGTGGAATCCAAACTATAGTCTAAGACCCATTAAGGCCCTCTCCTGTATCCCACTGAAACAATAAAACAATGTGTTGCTTTATTGTATCCCAGAGATCACATTCACCCAGTCATGTCCGAGTACGTGCTTTATAAATAGCCCAATAGTTATTCCCAGTTTTGGCTTCCTGGATCTACTTCTCTCTTCAATTTTCTGCTACACAGCTTATGTTTGTGTTATTTCAATGTACAGTATAGCAGAATCCCTATATATATTGGGCACAAAGTAAGTTACAGTGAGTACAAAAGTGACAAAAACCCTCCACCGTAAACTGTACTATGGAGGGTTTTTGTCACTTTTTTACTCACCATTACTTACTTTGTGTCTGGTTGTAAATACTACCAGCTTCACATTGCAAAGCCAATAACCATTCTTACACTGATGAGACCCAAAAGGTCAAAATAACTGTCTGTGAGCAGGTTTACTGAAGAAGTGAAGAAGAAGAATCAGGCACACGGTCTTAATCATCAATGAAAAGGGGGTTATTGTGCCAAGGAATCCAACGTTTCGGCAGTAATACTGCCTTTCTCAAGGTGTAGGTTGAATAACTGTCCGTGAGTAGGTTTACTGGCCACACTCTTCTTTAACCCAGGCTGTGCTGAACAGCTGTGTAATGCAGCTGGCATAAGCTTATAGAGATTCATGTTAAAATGGATAAGAGCCAAAAAGCGACACACTGGGGGGTGCTCATTTGCATGCCATTACCCAGAATCCCTGGTTGCAGTGGTAGTATGGTATGCTAAGAGATAATGGGAAAACAAGTTTGTGGGCCTCTCTGAGACATGTGAATGTGCTCATAAGTGGTATTTGTATTTGCTATATATTAGGAAAAATCGTTACAGAAGGGAAGGGACACAGGATCCAGTCTGCTGTTCTCTGTCCTTCAGAAATCTACCCTTCATTGCATTTTCTCTGTTTTTTATATTGTTACATAGCATATTGGAGCAACGAAGGGTGGGTATTTATAGGTATATATTTGCATGTTTATGTACAATGGCTTGCAAAAGTATTCACCCCTACCAACAATCTCATGTTGATACAATTAGCTGTATGTGTGTTGATAATGTAGCTGTAGTTCACCAACTCACAGTTACAGTATGTCATCAATACATATTTACATATTTCTGGATTTTCTGATGCAGAAACCTCTGCAGGAAGGAAAGCTTGTGCACAAGACTACATTATACAATTGATAGGTTGGTCCATTAAGAAATATAATAGTCCACAAAGTGTCATACTCTTTCTGGGACCAATACAGCTAACTGGCACCCTTCGGTGTTTTTATTTTAGGGACTAGAGATGCCAAGGGTTTGCACCCAAGCCAAACTATGTGAGGATCTTTTGCTGGTAGTGAATGCAATCTTTTCATTTTGGGGAATTGATGTCGTTTAGCTTTCAGTAATCTACAACTGGCCTGTAAATAGGTTTGTTACTCTCATAAGGTACATTGGGGGCCCCCCACTTCCTTCACACACCATTGTTCACCTGGGGACTGGACAAAATATTGACACAGATGTCTAGACAAGCCATAAACTTCACACCCTGCTACTCCCCTTTCCTGCAGGTTAGTGAGGCATCAACCCCGTCAACAGGAAAAATATTAATTAAAAAGGTAGTGTGGGGGTGGGAGGGGAAAGGGGTTTGGCTGGAGATTTAAAAGAGAGGAGCTCATGATCAAGTCCTCAATCTTTGCAGAATTACTTTCATCCACCCTATAGAGAAAATCGACATAATCCAGAGACGGCAGAGTTCAAATGAAGGTTATTTTAGTATTATCAGGTGAGCAAGAAGTAAGCATCATGTAAAGATTACTGCATGTTGAGAGCTGCACAGAGCAGCAAATGGATGAAAGCAACACATTTGGATAGGATGTTTCTCTGGTAAAGTGACTGTTACCCTTTCATCCTCATTTTGCCACCACATAGTTAATGTTCTGACTTTTCAGCCATCTTTCAAATTCCTAGAAGTTGAGAAAAATAACAAGCTTATTATTTTCAATGTTATCAAAATGACTAGAATGTGCACCAAATAACATTACAGTTAAGAGCTCATTCTGTTAGCTGAACATATTTGAATTGGTGGATATCATACACAGGCAAGAAGAGTTTTAGGGAACAATAAACATAATGAATATGGCACTCTTTAAAGAACAGTTACCAATATCATTCTGTACACAACTAAATGATACACACTGTTTACAGCTATAAAGAGCTACCTTGTATGTTTGTTACAAGGCGACAGAGGACTAATGCAGCATCTACACTTTTGCATTTAGACATGAGGTTAAATATAGAGTTGTGTCGATTTGTCTTATAGTGCAATGATCTGGAGCCGCACTATATGTGTCTACTAACTTGAGAACAAAAGCTTCTCCTTTAGTTATCCCTACACTGGCACTGCTAGAAACCATGAGGAAACATTTAAATAATTTATTTTTTTATAGAAGAGTTGAAGCCTTTGAGCTATAAACCCTTGGAAGCTTAATCTTCTAAGTTAGATGTTGTATGTATTTTGTTTGATGACTATAAGCAATTGGTTTGTGCTCATTATTTTATTAGTTTAGATCATTTCAGACTATAAAATTGTAAAAGTAATGTATAGACACAACAAAATCTGGCTGTGTAAGGTGCAAAGACTATATCATGTGATGTTAATGATTTATATTTGGATGCTCCCTATTTCAACAAACCTAGAAAATTGTTTGAAATCCAGACATGTTACAGTTCTGGAATGGATCATATCATCTGCGATTTATCTGTATGTATTTTTTGTTTTGACGTTCTGTAAAATGACAAACATTCTTTAATAGGAAGAACTTGCTCACTGGCAAGGGTGACCAGATGTCTCGGTTTAGCCCATATGGTCCTGTTTTAGACCTCTGTCCCGAATTTTTTGGGTACTGTCCCGGTTTTGTATTCCCCTGGTGAGCGCCGACTGCGCATGTGCAAAGAACACGTCCCGACTGTGCATGTGCGACTGGCAAGCTCCCATCGTGCATGTGCATGAGCAAGCGTCAAATGCTGTTCGCGCCTGCGCAGTCGACAAGTGCCGAACGCGCATGCGCTCAAGCAGCCGTCAAGTGCAGATCACGCACGCATGGTCAACAAGCTCTCTTCGCACATGCAACGTCGACACTCACCATTCACGCATGTGCAGATGGCGAGTGCCGACTGCGCATGCGTGACATTTGTCCTGGTTTTTGACATGACAAATATTGTCGCCAGTGCGCTTACTAATCACGTCACCTGACTGCCATGTGACCAGCGGGTCTGTGATCGGAGCAGCGGTGAGTGTCACAGCAGCGTCTGAGCTCCGTAAGGACTGTGTGGAGTCTCCTCAGAGGTCTGACAAGAAAGAGAGGAGAGGAGAAATTGCTGACAAGCTGTTTTACACCCATCCTGTCGTGAGTAGGATTTTAATTTTACCCCTACCGGATGGGACTCCCGCAGCCAATGTTCTGTTGTCTTGGAGGCAATTGTTTGTCTTCTAAGTAATAATTATTTTAACATAACTTTTACTCTTAAATTTAAACAGTCATTTAGTTATTCTTTGTTTGTGTCTAGTATATAGGTGTTTTTGGTTGGTGTATAGTGCCATGTTTGTCAGTGTTACACTATGATTGCTCTTTGTGTTTGTTTGTATGGGCTGTGAGACTTCATTCAAGATAACTTGGATACAGATTGGATATCAAGTACTGGATATCTGTTTGGTCAGAATTCACCATTGGTGATTTATGGGTTTTATATTAATATAGGCGCCGGTTATATGTATTTTTGTTTAGTATTTCTTGATCTGTATCGGTCATTTTTTCCAGGCAGCCTAGTCCTTTATATATAAGTTTTCTTGTAATCACATTAGTATTATTATACACTAATATTATATATATATGTAGCGGTCATGTAAAATGGCTACAGTCATCTCTCCTGCTGACAGTAAGGCCTGGTAAGTTGTGGGCATGCCAGCAGTAATTATGGAGGTTTGCCCTCACACCCTGGTGAGGTGCCCTGTGTATGGATGGGAGTGGTCACAGGCTCTGACTCCATGGTTAGTGATGTCAGAGGTGTGTCAGTTTCCAGAGTATACATAAGGCACAGCACTGTGTCTAAAAGTTAGTTCTGAGTTCTGCGTGGTTCTGAGTAGTCTGCCAGAGTTCTGAGAGGAGTAAAAGTTATGTTATAGTAGCTGAGTAAGAAGACTGTGCCCAGGGACCTGGCACAGGGTAAAGACATCCCGGCTGGGATAGGGAATCCCTATTAAAGGAGAATTTCACCTTTCAAAGGGAAGCACTGAATGATTATGAGTGGCTAGAGAAACTACTGCGAGGGGCAGCATAGCCACCTCAAGCAATAAAGATGCTCTTAATTACAAACCCTCTCGTGTACATGTGTGGAGTGAGTGTACAGAGAGGAGCACCACAGAGGAGTTCCTCGCCAGGACCATCCCCAAGTGACCGAAGGGACCCTGATGAGGTGGAGGCGCTGCACTGGAACTAGGCAGGACTCAGCACACTACCTCAGCTGCCTGTCTGGACGGGTCCTCCCACACACCATCATGCGGGAGACTCAGGAGTCCTGTTGCCAACAGGTGCACCACCAGACACTATCACACTGTAATGGGGACCGGTTAGACCACAGGGGCCAATGTGAGATTGGGTGGGTCAGGCCGGTTCAGAAAACCCGTTACATTTGGAGGCGAGCTGCTGAGATCAGATCTGTCAACAGGACAGGCTCTAGCTAGGCACACTGGGAAACAGGGAGAGTGTCTGCTGCCCCTTTGTGCTGCGTTGGGACGGACCTAGGGGTGGTCAGGGGCTGACAGGATATTTTCAGTTCGCAGGGACGACCTAGGGGCCTGAAAGGAGTGAGGGGTTTGGAGCCGGGCTATAGCTGACCGAGTCACTTTGAGGTAGTGCTAGTTGGTAGGACGCCAGAAGGGATAGCCTGTTAACGTGGTCAGGAATCCTGGAGAGGGTCTGCGCTAGGCTGACCAAGAGAGGTAGACGCCCCAAGTACCAAGAGACCAAGCTGACCAAGAGAGGTAGACGCCCCATGGCAGAGCCAGAGTACTCTAGCCCATTCCAGACACTTACCATAGGGAGCACAGACTGGGAGGAAGGAGTTACAGCAGACACTGGGAGAGTGAGCCTAGCCTGAGGTAGTGCAACATGAGTCCAGCCTAGATCAGGTACACATGTGGTGGTGCATCTGAGCAATCTTTATTGTACTGGTGTGGTGGCTGCCCCGCAGAGCGGAGCCCCATGTACGATAATTGGTACGAGAGCGTGACAACCCAAGGAATGGAGGATCCGCGTGGTGCGGAGAGCCCAAAATGGCGACCAGAGGCTGATGGGGAAGGCACCCGTGGCGTGCGCCCCACTGAAGAGCAAAATGTCGCTGAGCTGTCTTTAACTAATCTGCTCTGGAGTGGAGCGAAGGCTGTGGCTGCCCCGTTTTTGTCCTGTCTGGGACACCGAGGTGCCACCCTTGAAGAGTGTGAGGACATTGTGATAACTGGGGGGGGAACCCAGCGAGGGAAGCAAACAAACTGACATTTCGGGCTTAAAAGCTATCCAAAATGGCAGTTCCCGCTTGCTAGGGAGACCGCGTGGGCCAGTCGCAGAGAAATTGGCTGATCCAGGACTTGCAAAAAGCTGGCCGGGAATGGCGCGAACAGCAGAGCCCCGCCCTCATGGGGGGTATGGCGCGAAAGCTATGGCTGCGCCTTCATGGACAGTGACTCACTCGGCCCCTGTGCTGAGTCAACCGCTTAGTCTATGGGACCCTCCCCTGATTTCCACCAGGGGGAGTGACTTTCAACTATGGCCTGTGGGAATGCACCCACTGGGCCCAGGGACTGATATCCAGACGGCGCCACTAGAAGAAGTAGTTCCGGCCGCGGAGGTAACGTGCAAAAAGGAGGGATATTTTGCACGAAAAGCAGCTGCCAGGAGAAGGCGGGAACTAGCCGCGGTCAAAGAATCCCACTCTGATGAGGAAATTGGCGTGAAAACGCAGACCGCGCCCCCCAGGACTGAGAAAGGCGCGGCCTTAATTAAGGGGCATGCTATTCCCCTGTGGGACCCGCCCATAATTGCAACCCCTGGGGGCGGGTTCCAGCTATGCCAGCGGAAGGAGGAGCCGAAGCAGGAAGTGGCTGGCCCAGAAGCTTCTACCAGTCAGTTGTGAGGAACCACTGATCTGGAGAGACCCATACAGAAAGTGGACCCTACTAAAAGAATGGCCTGCTCCTCCACTGTGGGCACTATGGTCTCCACCCAGCCCTACTCGGTACCCGGCGGGGTACTGGTAGTCAGGGTGGCCAACACCGAGACGGTGGTCGGGCTCTGCCTTCAATGCGGGCTGCCCGGAGGCACTGTTAACACAGCGGCACGTTGCCCACAATGCGGGACATTATACTTGTGGCCAATGCCGACGTTCATTCCGATCCAATCTGCTGACCCCCCGGGGGATACGGCTAGGCGCTCTGCCGAGTCCCCTGGTGCACTGTGGATCAGTCGTGCAAGTCCCAGAGAAAGGGGACTGGAGTCGATTAAATCGGCTGGGTCAGCAGCAACCGAGACGGTCGGGTCACCCCCCGACCGCACTGAAAAAAGACTATCGCCCCGATCGGTGACCCCTAAGTCGGGGAAGGGAGACTACTCGGATGAGGATCTCCGCGAGCTAGCGGAGGTGAAATCGAGGCCCAGGACAGAACTGGGGAGGACGACACCCCGTGGCGTGAGTAGCAGCCTGGAAAGCAGGGCGTCCTCCGCAGATCGGCGAGCCGAGAGACGGAGTCCCTCCGCCCAAGGATATGGTGGCGACGGGCGAGAGACGCCTACACCCCTGTGGAATGGTAAGAGAAAGCCACTTACTTACCTTGCTCCGGTAGACGGTGTAGCGGAAACAAGGCCGTGCCAGGCCCAAGACGCACGTGCGGAGAAGATACCACTTCCGGATGTCGTCATCGAGGAAGAGATCCCGCATGGGGGTCCAACCCAAGATAGCGGCGCTTCCGGTTCCGGAGAGGACATCATTTCCGGTGGCGACGGCGGAACAGACGGGAAGGATGCAGTGACGCTTCGGCGATCGGGTGAAGGTCCCCGATCACCTCAAGGGCCCAAGAGCTGGATGGGCGAACCGCAGACTGATGAGGGTGAGCTATCCTCCTTGGATCAGTCCATGGACAGCCGGGAACGGGTCGTAGCCCCGTGGCGTATCCCCTCTTGCCCTTATGCCCAACCCCATGCCCTAGGTAAAACCCCTGCCCCCATCACCTGTTCCACGGGATCCCCGCCTAGCCTGGAACTTGTGGACGTACCTTTGGGGGGGGAGGAGAGACGGACTGGGGAAAGACAGCGCAGTTGCGCTACGGAGGGCATTTCTCGGGGAGGGGGAGAATTAGGTAAGGCCGCGGTAGGCCGGTGGTTGCCTCCTGCGACCAATAAAACAGAGGACAAGGCCCTGGGATCATCACGGTGGTCCGTACCACGGTCGGCACGGACATCGGGGGTATTCTCATGGGGGGATGCGGAAGAGAGTGACTCAGGGGATTCACACAGGTTCAAGGAACACCGTTGGTGGGCCCCACTCTTTGAAGGTTATGTGGCCTGGATGGATCGTACGCGATTCCTTATCCGAAGGGAGGATGTAGTTGATTTTTGGTGGGCCAAGGGAGAATTCACCCCTGAACAGCGAGATAGGGAGCTGCAGGAACGGTGGTTTAAGATTGAGCACAGGGAGATAAAGCCCATGGGTCCCGACACACTGTCCGATCCTGTGGATCCTGACGAACCCCTATCATGGGTGCTACCTTGGAGGGCAGGTAGGGCTGACCTGACCAGGATCAGTAGAGCGGAACGGGCAATAATGGCTCGATATAAGTCTTCCCACGGGTTGGAGTACCCTTATGTCCCTGAACCCCTCATGGAGGAGATAGAAGAGAACAGAGAAAGGTGGCTTAGGGAAACCATCGAGATGTACCTGGTCAGTAAGGGGAGTGAAGTTACAGGAAGGAGGGCAGAGGACAGAATAGATCACCTGATGCGAGTGTGGAGTATAGGGAGGAATATACACAAACACAGGGTGACCTATAGGCCCGAGAGGGGACTGCCTAGGCATTATCATGTCACGGTCCTGGACATGGGTGGTAGAGAGGTTAGAAAACCTGACCCGAGTCACTATTATTAGGGAGTACTAAGGCATTATGCGGGCTCGTGGCTGCTGGTCGGGGCGGGCTTGGCGAGATGTCACTGTGGTCATTTTTCTGTTATATAGTACAATCTGTGGATGTTAACAATTATGTTTTATGTGTTACAGTGCTTCCTGGAAGAAGGTATGTAAATTTAGGTCCCAGCGAGGACGATGGGATTCAACAGGGGGAGAATGTAGCGGTCATCTAAAATGGCTACAGTCATCTCTCCTGCTGACAGTAAGGCCTGGTAAGTTGTGGGCATGCCAGCAGTAATTATGGAGGTTTGCCCTCACACCCTGGTGAGGTGCCCTGTGTATGGATGGGAGTGGTCACAGGCTCTGACTCCATGGTTAGTGATGTCAGAGGTGTGTCAGTTTCCAGAGTATACATAAGGCACAGCACTGTGTCTAAAAGTTAGTTCTGAGTTCTGCGTGGTTCTGAGTAGTCTACCAGAGTTCTGAGAGGAGTAAAAGTTATGTTATAGTAGCTGAGTAAGAAGACTGTGCCCAGGGACCTGGCACAGGGTAAAGACATCCCGGCTGGGATAGGGAATCCCTATTAAAGGAGAATTACACCTTTCAAAGGGAAGCACTGAATGATTATGAGTGGCTAGAGAAACTACTGCGAGGGGCAGCATAGCCACCTCAAGCAATAAAGATGCTCTTAATTACAAACCCTCTCGTGTACATGTGTGGAGTGAGTGTACAGAGAGGAGCACCACAGAGGAGTTCCTCGCCAGGACCATCCCCAAGTGACCGAAGGGACCCTGATGAGGTGGAGGCGCTGCACTGGAACTAGGCAGGACTCAGCACACTACCTCAGCTGCCTGTCTGGACGGGTCCTCCCCACACACCATCATGCGGGAGACTCAGGAGTCCTGTTGCCAACAGGTGCACCACCAGACACTATCACACTGTAATGGGGACCGGTTAGACCACAGGGGCCAATGTGAGA
Organism: Ascaphus truei; assembly: GCF_040206685.1. Taxonomy (NCBI): domain Eukaryota; kingdom Metazoa; phylum Chordata; class Amphibia; order Anura; family Ascaphidae; genus Ascaphus; species Ascaphus truei. Next base: position 415,916,283 of record NC_134483.1, on the reverse strand, counting down.
TTGGGTGGGTCAGGCCGGTTCAGAAAACCCGTTACATATATATTTTTAGCATTAGCACTGTAAACACACACTTTCTCTTTTCTGTCACATGATATACCACTGTGCAAATCAATGGGTACACGGTGGGAATAATGGTCCTTGGGTGGGTGGTTAGGGCTCCTGGGTGGGTAGCGGGGGATGGGGGGTTAACCCCTTAATTACTATACTGGTTATTAACTGCAAAGGTGATTAAGGGGTTAAGGGCCATTAGATTGTATTTTTTTCATGTTTTCTTGCTGGCATCGGAGGACATGGACCTTCAGTATGCAGATGAGGATGCCCTTCATGATGGCAAGGGTAAGTAGAAAGTTGTATTTACTTTATTTATGCTGGCTGGCTAATGTTTGATTTTCCATATCTGGATAATAGTTATTTTGAAGACAAAAAGACAGAACATGAAACACAGACAGAGCTCAGTGCACATCCAGTGAAACGTATACATGGTACAGTGCCTAAATATATATGTATAGATATCTATTAAATAAAATGTTCTTTTAGTTTAACATTTTGGCCAAAGTGTTGTAAGCCATTGAGCCACTACACGGCAGACCACATCTCAAGGGTACCTAACACTAATATAAATTCTTAATAACCTGTGCATTACCAGGAAGAATGATTTATAATAAATCTGTCAAAATTAGTTGCATAGTTCTAAGTCTGATTGAAGCTCTTATTAACCTGTACATTACCATTGTCACTGGATGTGCACTGAGCTCTGTCTGTGTTTCATGTTCTGTCTCTGGTTTTAAATATATTGCCATGCTCAGTAGCACTCCTCTGTGACACTTATATGCTTATATATATGTTGTGATTATTTTGGGGGTTCAATATGAGCTTATAGGTGTCCTCTATGTTTTACAATTCTTGTTCAGCTGGTCTTAGCTGATTGGAGGGTGGCTCCTCCTACCTAATTGAAGTTCACCCCCTCCCACATTTAAATGGTTAAAGGCTCACTCCATTGCATCTCCCACTCTCAGGGGAACTTGCTTGCTTGCAGTTTGATTGTGACAAATCTAATACAAATCGCTGAGCTGTCTTTAACTAATCTGCTCTGGAGTGGAGCGAAGGCTGTGGCTGCCCCGTTTTTGTCCTGTCTGGGACACCGAGGTGCCACCCTTGAAGAGTGTGAGGACATTGTGATAACTGGGGGGGGAACCCAGCGAGGGAAGCAAACAAACTGACATTTCGGGCTTAAAAGCTATCCAAAATGGCAGTTCCCGCTTGCTAGGGAGACCGCGTGGGCCAGTCGCAGAGAAATTGGCTGATCCAGGACTTGCAAAAAGCTGGCCGGGAATGGCGCGAACAGCAGAGCCCCGCCCTCATGGGGGGTATGGCGCGAAAGCTATGGCTGCGCCTTCATGGACAGTGACTCACTCGGCCCCTGTGCTGAGTCAACCGCTTAGTCTATGGGACCCTCCCCTGATTTCCACCAGGGGGAGTGACTTTCAACTATGGCCTGTGGGAATGCACCCACTGGGCCCAGGGACTGATATCCAGACGGCGCCACTAGAAGAAGTAGTTCCGGCCGCGGAGGTAACGTGCAAAAAGGAGGGATATTTTGCACGAAAAGCAGCTGCCAGGAGAAGGCGGGAACTAGCCGCGGTCAAAGAATCCCACTCTGATGAGGAAATTGGCGTGAAAACGCAGACCGCGCCCCCCAGGACTGAGAAAGGCGCGGCCTTAATTAAGGGGCATGCTATTCCCCTGTGGGACCCGCCCATAATTGCAACCCCTGGGGGCGGGTTCCAGCTATGCCAGCGGAAGGAGGAGCCGAAGCAGGAAGTGGCTGGCCCAGAAGCTTCTACCAGTCAGTTGTGAGGAACCACTGATCTGGAGAGACCCATACAGAAAGTGGACCCTACTAAAAGAATGGCCTGCTCCTCCACTGTGGGCACTATGGTCTCCACCCAGCCCTACTCGGTACCCGGCGGGGTACTGGTAGTCAGGGTGGCCAACACCGAGACGGTGGTCGGGCTCTGCCTTCAATGCGGGCTGCCCGGAGACACTGTTAACACAGCGGCACGTTGCCCACAATGCGGGACATTATACTTGTGGCCAATGCCGACGTTCATTCCGATCCAATCTGCTGACCCCCCGGGGGATACGGCTAGGCGCTCTGCCGAGTCCCCTGGTGCACTGTGGATCAGTCGTGCAAGTCCCAGAGAAAGGGGACTGGAGTCGATTAAATCGGCTGGGTCAGCAGCAACCGAGACGGTCGGGTCACCCCCCGACCGCACTGAAAAAAGACTATCGCCCCGATCGGTGACCCCTAAGTCGGGGAAGGGAGACTACTCGGATGAGGATCTCCGCGAGCTAGCGGAGGTGAAATCGAGGCCCAGGACAGAACTGGGGAGGATGACACCCCGTGGCGTGAGTAGCAGCCTGGAAAGCAGGGCGTCCTCCGCAGATCGGCGAGCCGAGAGACGGAGTCCCTCCGCCCAAGGATATGGTGGCGACGGGCGAGAGACGCCTACACCCCTGTGGAATGGTAAGAGAAAGCCACTTACTTACCTTGCTCCGGTAGACGGTGTAGCGGAAACAAGGCCGTGCCAGGCCCAAGACGCACGTGCGGAGAAGATACCACTTCCGGATGTCGTCATCGAGGAAGAGATCCCGCATGGGGGTCCAACCCAAGATAGCGGCGCTTCCGGTTCCGGAGAGGACATCATTTCCGGTGGCGACGGCGGAACAGACGGGAAGGATGCAGTGACGCTTCGGCGATCGGGTGAAGGTCCCCGATCACCTCAAGGGCCCAAGAGCTGGATGGGCGAACCGCAGACTGATGAGGGTGAGCTATCCTCCTTGGATCAGTCCATGGACAGCCGGGAACGGGTCGTAGCCCCGTGGCGTATCCCCTCTTGCCCTTATGCCCAACCCCATGCCCTAGGTAAAACCCCTGCCCCCATCACCTGTTCCACGGGATCCCCGCCTAGCCTGGAACTTGTGGACGTACCTTTGGGGGGGGAGGAGAGACGGACTGGGGAAAGACAGCGCAGTTGCGCTACGGAGGGCATTTCTCGGGGAGGGGGAGAATTAGGTAAGGCCGCGGTAGGCCGGTGGTTGCCTCCTGCGACCAATAAAACAGAGGACAAGGCCCTGGGATCATCACGGTGGTCCGTACCACGGTCGGCACGGACATCGGGGGTATTCTCATGGGGGGATGCGGAAGAGAGTGACTCAGGGGATTCACACAGGTTCAAGGAACACCGTTGGTGGGCCCCACTCTTTGAAGGTTATGTGGCCTGGATGGATCGTACGCGATTCCTTATCCGAAGGGAGGATGTAGTTGATTTTTGGTGGGCCAAGGGAGAATTCACCCCTGAACAGCGAGATAGGGAGCTGCAGGAACGGTGGTTTAAGATTGAGCACAGGGAGATAAAGCCCATGGGTCCCGACACACTGTCCGATCCTGTGGATCCTGACGAACCCCTATCATGGGTGCTACCTTGGAGGGCAGGTAGGGCTGACCTGACCAGGATCAGTAGAGCGGAACGGGCAATAATGGCTCGATATAAGTCTTCCCACGGGTTGGAGTACCCTTATGTCCCTGAACCCCTCATGGAGGAGATAGAAGAGAACAGAGAAAGGTGGCTTAGGGAAACCATCGAGATGTACCTGGTCAGTAAGGGGAGTGAAGTTACAGGAAGGAGGGCAGAGGACAGAATAGATCACCTGATGCGAGTGTGGAGTATAGGGAGGAATATACACAAACACAGGGTGACCTATAGGCCCGAGAGGGGACTGCCTAGGCATTATCATGTCACGGTCCTGGACATGGGTGGTAGAGAGGTTAGAAAACCTGACCCGAGTCACTATTATTAGGGAGTACTAAGGCATTATGCGGGCTCGTGGCTGCTGGTCGGGGCGGGCTTGGCGAGATGTCACTGTGGTCATTTTTCTGTTATATAGTACAATCTGTGGATGTTAACAATTATGTTTTATGTGTTACAGTGCTTCCTGGAAGAAGGTATGTAAATTTAGGTCCCAGCGAGGACGATGGGATTCAACAGGGGGAGAATGTAGCGGTCATCTAAAATGGCTACAGTCATCTCTCCTGCTGACAGTAAGGCCTGGTAAGTTGTGGGCATGCCAGCAGTAATTATGGAGGTTTGCCCTCACACCCTGGTGAGGTGCCCTGTGTATGGATGGGAGTGGTCACAGGCTCTGACTCCATGGTTAGTGATGTCAGAGGTGTGTCAGTTTCCAGAGTATACATAAGGCACAGCACTGTGTCTAAAAGTTAGTTCTGAGTTCTGCGTGGTTCTGAGTAGTCTACCAGAGTTCTGAGAGGAGTAAAAGTTATGTTATAGTAGCTGAGTAAGAAGACTGTGCCCAGGGACCTGGCACAGGGTAAAGACATCCCGGCTGGGATAGGGAATCCCTATTAAAGGAGAATTACACCTTTCAAAGGGAAGCACTGAATGATTATGAGTGGCTAGAGAAACTACTGCGAGGGGCAGCATAGCCACCTCAAGCAATAAAGATGCTCTTAATTACAAACCCTCTCGTGTACATGTGTGGAGTGAGTGTACAGAGAGGAGCACCACAGAGGAGTTCCTCGCCAGGACCATCCCCAAGTGACCGAAGGGACCCTGATGAGGTGGAGGCGCTGCACTGGAACTAGGCAGGACTCAGCACACTACCTCAGCTGCCTGTCTGGACGGGTCCTCCCCACACACCATCATGCGGGAGACTCAGGAGTCCTGTTGCCAACAGGTGCACCACCAGACACTATCACACTGTAATGGGGACCGGTTAGACCACAGGGGCCAATGTGAGATTGGGTGGGTCAGGCCGGTTCAGAAAACCCGTTACATATATATTTTTAGCATTAGCACTGTAAACACACACTTTCTCTTTTCTGTCACATGATATACCACTGTGCAAATCAATGGGTACACGGTGGGAATAATGGTCCTTGGGTGGGTGGTTAGGGCTCCTGGGTGGGTAGCGGGGGATGGGGGGTTAACCCCTTAATTACTATACTGGTTATTAACTGCAAAGGTGATTAAGGGGTTAAGGGCCATTAGATTGTATTTTTTTCATGTTTTCTTGCTGGCATCGGAGGACATGGACCTTCAGTATGCAGATGAGGATGCCCTTCATGATGGCAAGGGTAAGTAGAAAGTTGTATTTACTTTATTTATGCTGGCTGGCTAATGTTTGATTTTCCATATCTGGATAATAGTTATTTTGAAGACAAAAAGACAGAACATGAAACACAGACAGAGCTCAGTGCACATCCAGTGAAACGTATACATGGTACAGTGCCTAAATATATATGTATAGATATCTATTAAATAAAATGTTCTTTTAGTTTAACATTTTGGCCAAAGTGTTGTAAGCCATTGAGCCACTACACGGCAGACCACATCTCAAGGGTACCTAACACTAATATAAATTCTTAATAACCTGTGCATTACCAGGAAGAATGATTTATAATAAATCTGTCAAAATTAGTTGCATAGTTCTAAGTCTGATTGAAGCTCTTATTAACCTGTACATTACCATTGTCACTGGATGTGCACTGAGCTCTGTCTGTGTTTCATGTTCTGTCTCTGGTTTTAAATATATTGCCATGCTCAGTAGCACTCCTCTGTGACACTTATATGCTTATATATATGTTGTGATTATTTTGGGGGTTCAATATGAGCTTATAGGTGTCCTCTATGTTTTACAATTCTTGTTCAGCTGGTCTTAGCTGATTGGAGGGTGGCTCCTCCTACCTAATTGAAGTTCACCCCCTCCCACATTTAAATGGTTAAAGGCTCACTCCATTGCATCTCCCACTCTCAGGGGAACTTGCTTGCTTGCAGTTTGATTGTGACAAATCTAATACAGAGTGCTTTTCCTGATAATGTACAGGTTAATGAGCCCCTTTTTTACTCACTGGGTGCAGTCGTTTCCCGGACGCAGGGGACAATTCCGAATCAGGTTTTCAGGGGATCCGCAATAGAAGCACAGCGAAACCAGGGCATTATGCAGAGCCCAACCGATGCAGACCAGATCGAGACTGATGAACCTACCTTAGACCAAATTATCTTGGCCCTGCTGGTACAGAACCAAACCATGTCCACCCAGATCTCTCACCTAGCTCAACGGCTAACTAACCTCTCTCTCCAGGGTGCACCACCTGGCGTTTCCTCCCCGTCTCAGCCCGGATCTCTTGGCGCAGCCACACCCGAGACCAAGATACCCGCACCGAAACCCTACGCTTGCGATCCGCAGGCCTGCCACGGATTCTTAAACCAGTGTGAGGTCCAATTCGAGATGGCGCCTCTTCAGTTCACCACAGGACGTAAGAAAGTGGCATATGTGTACTCCCTCTTGACTGGTGGCGCCCTGGCGTGGGCTTCTCCGATTTGGGAATTATGGCCAGAGATAACCTAAGACTATGCCCTCTTTCGTCAGGAGTTTCAGCAGGTGTTTGACACTCCCGCATGTCAGGATACGGCCTCTTCTTCCCTTCTTCTTTTGTCACATGGGCACCGGTCCGTGGCCAGATATGCTCTGAAATTCCGGACCCTAGCAGCTGAGACTCGTTGGAACCAGGATGCACTCATCGCCGTCTTCTGGCAGGGGTTATCGGATACAGTAAAGGATGAACTTGCCGATCATCCCAGGCCAGGAGCGTTGGAGGAATTGATTGCTCAGGCTATTCGGATGGATCAGCGCCTCCAGGAACGACGCTCCGAACGCCAACGTCCTTGTTTTGTGCCTTTGGTCACCCCCTTTCCTAGTTTTTTTCCGGTTTCAAGATCTCAGTCGTCCCGGTTCCCAGCCCTGGAACCTCCGGAGCCCATGCAACTGGGGACTCAACAGACCCGCCCACCGATACAACAACTCCGAAGGGACTGTGGGCTGTGGTCCCCAAGAAGCTTTTCATTATGGTCACTCTTTCGGGCCCTTCATTTCGCGCCTCTGCGGCCGCCTTTGTTGATTCCGGAGCAGGTGGGAACTTTGTGGATCAGGAATTCACGAAGCTTAATAATATTCCACTCATTAGGAAAAGAGTACCCATCGGACTAGAAGGGATCGACGGTTGACCCTTGAACCCGGCCTTTATTTCCCTCGAGACAATTCCCCTCACCTTATCTTCCACCGATGGCCACACTGAAATCCTTACATTGGATGTGATTCATTCCCCCAGGACCCAGGTAACCCTTGGCCTATCCTGGCTCCAGCAGCACAATCCTCTTATTGACTGGAGGGCGCACACTCCTATACAATAGGACCCAAAACCGAAGGAGTTACCCATCTCTAGCACCATTCCTCTCATGCAACACGCCGGGATTACAGTTCCTTCAACTCTCAAGATCGACCTACCAGAGGCCAGTCCGATTTCCTGGACGTCTTTTGCAAGACTAGAGCTGAAGTGTTGCCCCCACACATGTCCTACGACTGTCCTATTGACCTGATTCCTGGTGCCACACTTCCTAGATACAATTCCTATCCTCTCTCCGTTCCAGACACCAAGGCCATGGATGAATACATCCGTGAAAACCTCGAGAAGGGCTTCATACGCCATTCATCCTCCCCCGCCGGTGCCGGTTTTTTTTTCGTTAAAAAGAAGGACAACTCTCTCCGACCATGCATCGGTCAAGAACCGGTACCCCCTCCCTCTCATATCCGAACTGTTTGGTAGACTCCCGGGGGTTAAGATCTTCACGAAATTGGACCTCCGGGGGGCGTACAACCTTATTCATATTCGGGAGGGTGACGAATGGAAGACCGCCTACACGTAGCGGTCACTACGAATACTTGGTGATGCCCTTTGGGCTCTGTAATGCCCCAGCGGTCTTTCAGGACTTCATAAATGAAATTTTTCGAGACGTACTCAATTCTTTTGTTATCGCATACCTAGACGATATTCTCATCTTTTTCAGGAATCTCCAGGATCACATTCGACACACCAGGCTCAACCTTTCCCATCTCCGTTCTAATCACTTGTATGCCAAAATAGAAAAATGCCTCTTTCATCTGTCCTCTACGCCCTTTCTTGGATACATCATCTCGGACAAGGGTTTCTCTATGGACCCCGAGAAACTCAAAGCCATTCTCAACTGGCCACAGCCCAATTCCCTCAAGGCTATTCAACGTTTTTTAGGCTTTTCGAATTACTATCGAAGGTTTATTCGGAATTTCTCTACCAGAATTGCACCTATCACCGCTCTCATGAAAAAAGGAGTCGACCCCTCAGTTTGGTCTCCTGAGGCAGCCTCAGCCTTCGAAACTTTAAAACGTACATTCGTTTCCTTCCCTATTCTTCGACATCCTGACACGAGTCTGCCCTTTATCCTGGAGGTTGATGCATCGGATTGCGGTGCAGGAGCCGTGCTCTCTCAAAGATCTTCCCCGCAAGACCAGTTGCACCCCTGCGTTTTTTTCTCAATTTTTTTTTCCTCTGCTGAGAAGAACTAAGATGTGGGCAATAGAGAACTGCTGGCTATTAAGATGGCTCTTCTGGAGTGGCGACACCTTCTGGAGGGTCTAGAGAGCCAATTTCTATTTTACTGACCAGAAGAACCTTCTTTATATTGAGATTGCATGTTGCCTGGGCTCCCGCCAGGCTCGCTGGTCACTCTTCTTCTCCAGATTTAACTACACCCTATCATACATCCCGGGCACCAAGAACGTAAAGGCGGATGCTTTATCCAGACAGTTCTCCCCGGAGGAGAGACCCGCAGAAGTTCCCAAGACTATTCTGCCCAAGGGACTTATCATTTCTGTGGCCTCATTCAACATTCTGGACAAGATCCTTAGGGCTCAAAGAAACATTCTGGGTGGTTTAGAGGTACCAGAAGGGAGGTTGTATGCTGCTCATGAATTTCGTCCCAAAATCTTAGAGTGGGGTCATTCTGCCCGCTCTGCAGGACATCCCGGCGTCCGAAAAACCCTGGATCTTATCCAACGCACCTCTTGGTGGCCTAATATGGCTAGTACCATCCGGGAATTCACCAGTGCCTGCCCTACTTGCGCTCAGAGCAAAGCCCTTCGACAAAAACCCTCCGGCTTACTTTTGCCTTTACCCATTCCGAAACGCCCCTGGTCCCATATCTCTATGGACTTTATTGTTGAGTTACCCAGATCTAAAGGGATAAACACCATCTTAGTAGTAATAGATCGCTTTTCTAAACAGGTACACTTTATTCCCCTCAAGGGCCTACCCACCTCACCCATCCTCGCGGACATTTTTTCCAAGGAGATTTTTTGGATTTATGGGATTCCCACTTCTATAGTTTCGGACAGGGGCTCCCAATTTGTATCCAGGTTCTGGCGAGCCTTCTCCAAAAGACTCGGAATTTCACTATCTTTTTCCTCAGGATATCATCCTCAAACAAATGGACAAACGGAGAGAGTCAACCAGATGTTAGAGCAATATCTGCGTTGTTTTGTGTCCGTGACCCAAGATAACTGGTCGGAACTGCTGCCTTGGGCAGAGTTTGCTATCAATTCCATGAAGAACGAATCTACCCACGAATCCCCATTTTTTTTATAAATTACGGATTCCGTCCTGCTCGTCTTCCCATCTCCAATACTCCCTCAGGAGTGCCAGCTACCGACGAACGGATCTCTTTACTTCAGGACTCTTGGACCAAGGTTCAGTCATCTCTTCAGGAGGCTGCAGGAAGGTTCAAACTCCAGGCTGATCGACGTCGCCAAGCTTCTCCCAGATACAAGCCAGGGGATAAGCTCTGGCTTTCGGCAAAAAATATTCGTCTAAAAACTCCTACACCAAAATTGGCACCTAAATTTCTGGGACCTTTTTCCATACTGGAACAAATTAACCCTGTCTTCTTCCGTCTACAACTTCCACCAGCAATGAAGATACCCAACGTTTTTCATACCTCGTTATTGAAGCCTTTTGTACACAGTACTCTCTTTCCAGATTATAATCGTAGACCCGACCCTATGATTGTTCAAGGACACGAGGAGTACGAAATACAGTCTATAGTGGACTCACGTCTCTCCAGGGGGAAGGTCCAGTTTCTCGTTCAGTGGAAAGGCTACGGTCCGGAGGAACACACCTGCTTCCTCGAGGTCATATTCACGCCCCTACACTCTTAAAACGCTTCCACAAGAAGTATCCGTTAAAGCCTTGGAAGGATTGTCCAGAGTCCAATCCTCGAGGGTGGGGGGGTACTGTCAGGAAGCAGGGCACACGCAACACCTCTTTACCTGCCTCGGAGGTCGTTGCTGCCGCCCCTCGCTCTCCGCTGACGTGTCCTCGACGTGGGACTCGGCGATCTCGCCGACTCCGGTTCTTGCGTCCGCCATCTTTTCGGGGCGCGCTCAGGAGGATCTTACACAGCGTGCACCTCCGGCAGTAATTTATTCACTCCTCCGGCCTTCTAGCCACGCCCCCCGTGTACAGCTGCAGCCCCGCTCCTGTTCTCACACTCCACAGCTGATCACAGGCAAGGATCACAGCCTGGCACCCCCCCACTCTGCCTCCTTCCCTGATTGGTCCCTCCACGTATATTACCCCTGTTCTCCCTGGGAGTCATTGCTCTGCATAGCTTCTGCTAGTTGGGCTAGTATTCGTGTGTGCTCTTGTTCTTCGTATTCTTCAGGTTTGACCCGGCTTGGCTTTCTACTTCTACTCTGGCTCTGGACCCCGGCTTACCCCTCACGACGCAGTCTCTCTCCGCCCTTTGATCTCAGCTCTCTCCCCTACCTCCCGGACCTCTGGCACCCTCGACCCCTGGCTACGGCAATCACCACGATTCTTCTACCTCCGGACACGGCAAGTACCTTTGGTTCCCTTACTAAAGACTCCTGGCCTGGCAACTACTACCACACTCCGTACACGCCCCTCTGCTGCGGGTACGTGGTATTATACTTTCCACCTCAGTGTTGGGACAGGTCTGGTCTGCGGGCAGCACTACCATGACAATAACTCATTTGAAATAAACTCTCACTCATTGTGTCATGTTGAATACCTCATTTGATACAATTTCAATTAAAATAGAAATATATGTATTTTGACATATAGTAGATATACTGTAAATAATTAGTATAATATTTATTTTAATAGCCTGTGACAGGGCCTTAATGTCTGTCTAAAAGGGCTTCAATAGAAAGCCTGGATTGGTCTAATGAGTCCAGCAGGGAGCTGGTTAATTGTAGCTACAGACAATTAACCAGTCTCCATATGGCTCATCAGTCAGGTAGAAAAGGCAGGTAGAAAACTGCAGGGGAGATCTCTAGGACATGGGAGGTGTATGCTGAAAGAGAGTGATCCCAGGGAAACAGCCCCTCTATTGCAGGACACAACAGTCACTGGAGCCCGCCAGAGATTGCACCCCACGGACACCAACCCAAACCTGGACTGAGGGAAAGAGCCCCTGATAACAAGTACCTCTTTGGTCAGAGGCTGGTAAGAGGCTGTGAGGAATCTGATTTCTCAGCGCCGTCTGCGCAACACACAAACTACCCTCAGGGAGACTCAGGGCGCGCAGCGCAACCTCCGTTTAACTGCCTCCATGGGCCGTCAGTTCCTCCACCCTGCGCGCACACGTGTGTCCTCCTCCAACACTGGTCGCGTGTACACGCAGCTTACAGAGCACAAGCCCAGCATCCACTCTTCTACTTCCACTTCTGCTGTGAGGCTCCGCCCCCGTACACAGCACGGGTGTAATCAGAGTGCTACCAGTGCTCACCTGGGTTGTATCAGCCACACCTATCCAGAGAGGCTCCCTGCAGTCCTCCTGACCCACCTCCATCCCTGATTGTTCAGCCCAGCCTTATCTAGCATCTCTGAGCCCTCACTCATTACTTGACATAGTCTCTGTATAGAAGTGTTTGGTGTACTCTCGGTTACTACAGGTTTTGACACGGCTTGTACGACTACCCCCTTTGGCTCTCGACTTCAGCTCTCCTTGAACTACGTATTCTCTGGCATCCCACGATCACGGCTTGGACTTCAACCTTCCTCATCTCTCCACTCCCTGACCTCAGCAAGGCAATCACTATTCTACTCCTATACCCGGTACCAGCAAGTATTGTCTACGTTACTTACATCTGGCCTGTCAACGCTTAATACCACACTCCGGACACGCTCCCTTTGCTGCGGGTGCGTGTATTCCTACCTCCCCCTTCAGCACAGGGGATGGGTCTGGTCTGCGCGCAGCACCAGCGTAACAGAGGCCTAGCCTCCCGGCCCTGCAGATAGGAACTGGGAGAGTGAGTTAGCCATTACAAAGGAATAGACTGTTTGTTTTTTTGGATGCTGCCTTGTAAGGGCTAGGCTGTTTGTTTATTTGGATGCTGCCTTAAAGTTGTGTTGTTTCAAGATATAGGCTAAAATAAATGCCAATGTTCCCCCAAATCTATGTCCCCATGGTTATACCTCTGCACTCTCCTACATATCCATACAGTGAAAATAATACATTTAGCTAATCTATATAAAGCTAATCTATATAATGAAACATCAAATACATTTTTGGTCGATACATTGCAACTTTATTCTGCACAAACACCATTAACCAACTTTTTTAGGGTTTAAACCAAGTTGGACTTGGCAGGACAACTTTGACACACTTTCTACTTTTGTTTTGACTCATAGAAACATTCTTTTTGAGTACCTACTATTTACATCTGTATGCGTAGCGCAGTCTATTCCTGTCGTAGATTCGACATTTTAAGTTAGTGCTTAGGTGCACACAAGCGACATTTAACATTTCGGCACCAATTTTGCTAGGAAAAAAAGCGTTTATGATGTGTAGTACATAGCCCCTGGCTGCCTACTAATGAGTGGATCACCTGTGGGTAGGAGTTACCCTATGGCCCTAGGGCCTAGTTTATGGCCCCTACTCAATATTCTGCATGAATCTGCTTCCCAGTGATGGAGAACAGTACAGCTACGCTTAAATAAATTAAACTAAAATTTTCTCCAGCATAGGGAAATAGCTTAACAGCTTCACTCTGTATACTGAACAGGGGCCAGAGAGCACAAGTTAAAAATAGCAATGCCCCAAACCCCTCCAGATCCCAAACTTGTTTATACTTAGAAACTTATCAGTCTCTCATCTAAAAACAGGCAAAAATAAATAAATAACAACAATTGCATAATTATTTTTTTTCAACGTATTGGGTTTATCTCTTCATAAATCTGGTGCAATATTTTTTATGCTTTCAATGGGAAAAGATTTCTAATGAAGTAATAAATGGCATGTATTAAAGCAGCACTTCAAGCCACCTAATTTGTTTGGGATGTGTTTATTTTTATGTCAGTGGCTCCATCAAGGCTTCACAGAGTTCGACCGTGCTATTCCCGTTTCGAAGGACCACCTTGATGATGGTAAATTAGACCTTCAATTTGCAGGGCAAAAATACTTGCCCAGTAGAACAAAGTGAGTCAGACTTGGCTGCCAATGATGTTGCTGCTTAGTACTGGTAACCACACAGGTCATATTTGTATTTTTTTGTGTCTTAATTTTACCAGCAACCAGGGAGTCTTTGGAGCTGGAAGCTCCACCACAGTTGAGCTGCGTGAGGCTCCTTCCCTATCCCCCCCCCAGGTTGTACCGAGGTTCAAAAAAATATCAAACCAAAAAAACATTTTCAATGGGATTGCTAATTTTATACGTTGTGATATACTGCAGTGTACACACCATGTTTTTACGTATGAGGACAAACGGTGTAGGAAGGTTGGAGCACAACTGAATACAGGGTGGAAAAAACAATCTGCAAGAGAGTGTGTGTCCCATAAAAAGTTTTAATGGATCAAACCATGAACATACAGTGAGCCCACGGGCCCCCACCAACGCGTTTCGAGCAGCGCTCTTTATCAAGGTGCACCTGTATTCAGTTGTGCTCCAACCTTCCTACACCGTTTGCTGTCACCTTTGGAAGACCGGATGCACCTACCTGAGGAGGTATACCATGAAGACCATCCAGTCGTGAGTAATATTACTCTTACACCTTTACACCTTTCATTGTTCCACAGCGATATATCTGACTGGACACTAGCTAGTGGGAGTTGTTACTTACCTTAGTGGAACTCCATCCAGGCCATCGTGTTATAGTGGAAATAGGTGTATATTCAAGTGGATTTTTTGGTTTGGTTTAATGTTCCTGGTACCCCTAGGATCCATACAGATGGAATTATTCTGTTAAAAGACTTTATTGCCGTTTTTGATCTATGTTTTTGAGCACCATACAGCATTTTTACGGTTTACGTATGAGGAAGTCTCTTGATAAAAAGCTCAAATGTTTTCAACGATAAAATAGTATGTTTTAAAATAATAAACTATTTTAATGTCTAATTCAGTTGTAACATCAACCTCTTTTGTTCTTTTTTAGCAACATATTCTCTTATATTTTTTTTGGAGCTATGTTTGTGTCATTTCTATTCCTATGTTGTTAAAATTAGGCCTGCTGGGTACAGTATATTTGTTTTGTTGATCGTGGATAAAAGCTAGAAGCATCCACAAAAGGGAATTACACAAAGGATTGAAACATGTTTCATTATTAATAACAGAACTTCTATCGCTGATGTGAATTAAAGATACAAAAATGTAAGGGGTCATCTGAGGTCAATTATAACATTTATGGTACAAGTTCAAGGTGGAGAAAATAGAGAATACAAGCACAGATGCTAGTTACACGGAACAATATAAACCTAACACAAACAAAATGACTTGCTCAGCAACAAGATAAAGCAATTGAACAAGAACTTTGGTAGGTGCTGAAGGGTAAACGCTTCAAATGGAAAGGTACTGATGCAGCAATGAGTATCTGAACACTTGCCTGGGAATATCTGGGGCAATACCCCAGTAATGCTGCAACATTTCAGTGACATTTCTGCAGAGACTAATGGCCCATTGGATTAACACAGCGGGGGTCCCTGGCAGTTCCTTTCAAACTGAAGGAGACTGCCAGGGACCCCCGCTGTGTTAATCCGATGGGCCATTAGTCTGTTTGAAGCAATGTCACAGAAATGTTGCAGCTTTACTGGGAGATTGTCCCAGATTTTCAAATGCAAGTGTTCGGATACTCGTTGCTGCATCTGTACAAAATACTATATGAGAGCCAAAATATTGCCATATATAGAACGCTGATCTACCAGGAAATAATTTGCAAAACAGTAGATGCCTACACTTTACATTGCTCCCTTTCCTACCGTAGACCCCAGCCATTGTAAAGTAGTTTACTTTCAAAAGTACATTATATACTTACCACACCCCAGCTCTCCAGTAGAGATGCACAAACAGTTGCACAAGTTCACAAGGGCACCTACTACTAGGACCATTGTAGACTTGACTATTTTTACTCAAACCACTCTATACAGTGTGAGGAGTCGGAGGGGAGGAATCTTGAACAATATGCTGTGTGTGCTAAGCCAGGCCAGCAAGGCCCAGCATTATAATTATCGTTTATTTGTAAAGAGTCAACATATTCCGCAGCGCGGTACAATGGGGGTTGCAGAGATTTGATCATTACATAAATAGTTACATACAAATAAGGAAAAACACATACAGAAGGCAATGAGCACTCTGCTCGTGAGAGCTCACACTCTAGAGGGAATGGGGACAATGTTGAGACAACAGGTAAAGTGACTGTTCATTGTGGGATGGAGTATACATCAGGGTGGAGTATGGTGCCGCCACACCACTGGTCCCATTAAGATTTGAGGGGGGTGGATATTGGGGGGTTGCTAGATAGCATCACCTGTTAGAGGGTCTGTGATAAAACAATCTGACCCTTTAGCATTATAAACCAGAATTTATGTTGATTTGACAATTGCTGGATTTACAGGTGCGCCGACGAGTATTCTAAAACTTGCCTTGGAAAATCTGGGGCTATAACCAGGTACATGCTGGACATGCTGGAAAATTTCTGTGACATTTCTGCAGAGACTAATGGCCCATCGGATTAACACAGCAGGGGTCCCTGGCAGTCCCATTCAGTTTGAATGAGGCTGCCAGGGACCCCCGCTGTTAATCCGATGGGCCATTAGTCTGTCTGCAGAAATGTCACTGAAATGTTGTAGCATGTACCCAGCATGTACGCAGCATGTACCCAGCATGTACCTGGGTCTTGTTGGTGATTGCCCCAGATTTGTTTTAGAATACTCGTCGGCACTACAGTATATGCTCATATTAGAGTCAATTTAGAAAAAACGCAATCTGGCTTGGCAGAATGGTTAACATTTCTACATGTACTGTAAACCTTCACAAACATTTTTCGCGAATATGCACGTTTCTTGAAAAATGTGTAAAAAGCTTTGTAGCGCACAGACACACAAGCTACTCTCCAAGCATCAAAATACCGTACAAACCAATTCAGAATGTCAAAATAGTTCCAAATATTGAAGCAAAACGGAGGAGGAAAAGAGGGCGGAGGAGGAGCAAGAAGAAGCAAAACGTGCATGGACATCTGTTCCATTATAGACTGCTATCTCTCCACTGTGCCCAATTAATGGCAGGTTCTCTCAAGTGCTTTACTAATGCAATGTGATAAACTATCTCCTTCCCTACAGAGAGGTAGGGTTGAACATTTCAAATAGATCTACCAGACTGTGACTACACTAGAACGGATGTGACTGCCCATTAAACAGGCATTTTGTTCCATTACTAATAAAAGCTGCAACATTTTTGCAGCATCAGTAAGACATTCTGGATATAAAATGACACTCTTTATAGATAGTATTTTAGCAATCAGTAATAAGACCTCCACAATCTAGAATTAGAATTGATCACAATGAACCTGGATCATTATGCTTTAATAATCCCTAAAAAGTTCTTAATAATTTAAAAACTCAATTTAAATTTAAATTATATTATGATTGCATCAAATATTTAGGAACATATTTCACCTTTTCTTACAATACATTATTTAATTCCAACTTTCCTCCTGTTCTTTAACACTTACACAAACCCAGAGTTAATCACATTTTAGTTTTTGGAACAAAGTCTTCCAGATACAAATCTGGGGTAGAAGCAAAGATACATAGCACCAAATGGGAAAATAGAAAAGATTAAGAAAAACCCAGAAAGCAATATTATTTTTTGGTTGACATTTTTTTTTCACTTTGACTTAATTTCGCAGACACATTGATATATTGTTACCTCTTACTATTTTTTGTCCAATCAATGAACAAATGAATAGTATCATAAAAAAAGGGTAGGCAGTTGCACTGGTGTTTAGTGTAAATAACCTTTTTTTTATTGTTTTGGTTCCAACATTTTAATGCTCAAATACGATTAAATAAGAAGAAGCAAAACAATGCTTAAAATTAAGTACAAAGTTATAAAAACTGTTAGGAAACTCAAATATTATAACAATTTTTTTAAAATAATATGCAAAATTAAAGATATGGGACGAAATGCTGTAAGTTTTACTGTAACTCCAATGGTGCCAGTCAGCAACCCGGAAGGCCTTCTCCTTTTAGTATGTTCTCTACCAGTATAAACCTGAAAAATGGCACAAACTGTGATCAGATATAGAACATCTTTCTTTATATCTCTTATCTCTCTTGGGTAAACTAAACAGTAGAACTAAGTCTCCCAGCACACCATCCCTTCTGCTGGGCACATTGGCCTTGCAGGCACAAATCTCCTCAAACACTTCTTTGGGTCCTGGTTGCCATGTAAGTGGGCCTGTTCCCAGGTGCTCCTTTGGTCTCCACTCCAGGCCTAGTCATACACCCTCCTCGTATTAACTTCCATTTCGTTTTTGGCTAAGATCTTGCCCCACCACCTTGTTCACTCCACAACTCGCCAGGGGTCAGGCTGAATCCTGGGTTCCCCATTCCTCCCCCTAAAAAGTCGCCAGGGCCCAGAGTGCTTAGAGAGGGATGGAGGAGGGCTGAGAGATGATGGATTGGTGTCTGGAAGATGGATTGGGGAGGAGGGGGGCTGAGAGATGGATTGGGGGTGGAGGGGAGCTGAGATGGATGAAGAAAAGGGGGTTATGGATGGAGGGTAGTGTGAAATAGATGGTGGGAGAGAGAAAAAAAAGGGAATAGATGAGGGAATTGTGTGTGTGTGGGTAGGGGGGAGGGGATTGTGCATTCATCTTCCTTATACTGCGTCAACAAGGGTAATGCAGGGGGGATAAGCCTGCTGTACTGTATGTAATCATTTATATACACACATCTAGAATTGAATATATATGTGTATTACAGTATGCAACCTCACCCTTTCATATTGGATTTCGGAGTCTGAGCATTCCATATTTTAAAAACTTAAATATGGCAACGCTAGGTGTGGTTCAGTGGTCTCTTAAAGGAACAGAAGAGGATGGGATAGGTACTCGCTGCAGTGACAATAAGGTTTAATATTATGTAACGGGGTTTCCCCCCCCCCCCAATCTTACGTGAGGAAACTGCCCCATGTTACATGTAATGTAGTGTGGTGCACCTGCTGGCTTGCAGAACTCCTGAGTCTTCCGCGGTGATATGGGGAAATACATCAGGACTGGCTCATGAGGTAATGCTGAGAACTACTCACTTCTGGTACAGCGCCTCCATCTCTTCCAGGTCACCACGACAGCAGGGAGGAGTCTCTGGAAGAGAACCTCTGGGTGCAGCGTCTCCCTGAATGACCCCACTCTCAGGCAAGAAGGTTCTTTCATGTTGGACATTCTTTATTAACATCATTAGTGGCAGACTGCCCATCATTGCGGCCGGTCTCTAGCCGCTCATCATAAAGGTTGCCCACCTCAAGAAGTCCCTGGACACCACTCCTAGTCATGGCCCTAGAAGCTGTCCTTGCTCTTCCCTTACTCCCTGATAGAGTAAGGGGAATAGTCTACCCACCTCTCCCCTAGGGGAGGGCCACAATCCTTACCAGAGCCCTGGCAGTGTGTTGGGTCAGACAGTCTCATTCAGGTGGGATGAGACACTGACTAAATTCAGGAAGTTTTGCATACTATATAGCTTCAGTAGGCACCACCCCTGTGTCACTGTAAGTGGACACAGAGCATGATGTCCCTTCCTTCACTACACAATACACATCACAGGGGATGAGGGAAAACCTCATGATTAATCCTGGCACCTGCCTTTATCAGGGATTACTGCACAGGAGGAGAAAGACCTATAACCCATAAACTACAAAGGGTTACAATTACATTTATGTAAAAGTGTTTAGGCTCTTCACGACACTCTACCCATATCACTTTTACCCATCTTATCTTACTCTTTTGTGGCTGCTTCTCTCGAATTTTTCATACTGCTTGAACATTATGACACTAATTAATCTGAACATTTCTGCCAGGGTTTTTGTTTTCCGGTTGTAGAGCGTGGCTTTTTGCTTGTTAGATCACCAGTATTCATTGAACCTGCTTTTACCCTGCTTGACTCTGCTTTTAGCCGTTTCTGTTCTCCCTTTTTAAAATTGCTTTGACATTGTATGACTTCAATTACTCTAAATACACTTACATTCAGGTATCGTCTCTGTTTAGATACAGAAATCCGATCAGGCAAACCGAAAACAACCCAGAATAATGACTGCAATGTTGATATTATACAGAAGGCCAGATGTTCCTAGTGGTTCAGGTACTTTTATTTTGGTCTATTACCACTGACATGAATGGCAACATCAGAGGTAAAATTGCACGGGCTGCCTAGTTAACCCAGTGGAGTGTGCAAACACTATAATGAGGAAAGGCAGTATAGACAAGAGGCTATGACTATGCACTCTTAAGGGCTGAAGGGCCTTCTGTACATAACACAACAAAGCAGTGTTTGCCACTCCAGCATTAAAGAGATTAATAAATAATGCGCAGGTATTTATATTCTTCTCACATGCTCTATGACAGTTGATAGATACATAAATTAATGTTACACGATATCTTAATGCCACATGCTAACATAATTAATCCCAATACTACACAATCACACTTCATCACAGACACAATGAGGGTTATAATGCTCCTGGCTGAAAAATTGGGGCAAAAGAATTGCATCCAATTTATCATAGGGGACAATCACAGTGCTTCCAATGAGATTTATTTTCTATTATTAAGATTGTGTTATTACAGATGTATCCAGACTCCCGGGCCCCTGGAGCTGCGGGAGAAAAACACAACCCTGCAGCTCCGGGGACTGTAAAAGTCGTGGCTGCCTATCAGGGGTCTGTCCTTATGAATGGGCCCCCCTACCCAAAAAATGCACTAAGTATTATCTAATACTACAGAAGTTATTTATTAAAGAAAAAATGTGGGATAATACTTGGATTTCCACTTTAAGGGATTCAATGTAATGCATAACAATAAGGCATATATACGGTTAACACTGTAACAGCAATCATTGCAAAATGGAATGGAATGGTGTAGTAGCACCACCACATTTTACTGATGAAGCAAACTTAAAAAAAAGGCATTATCAGGCAACTATTTCAGGAAACTAGAGGTAAGGCATTCTTTAGAAGTCAAATCCCCAACACAGCATTGCTTCTGCCTTCCTGTATCTCTGAAATATATTTTCTGTTATATAGAACTTCTGAAAGAACTGCTGACTTTAGTCTGATAACGACTCTGTACCAGTGCTGCCCAGAGATATGCGAGACTCCCATATGAAAGGAGAACTGCCAACCAACCTGCCAAGGAAAGGTGATAAGAGTCAAAGCAAAATAAGAAAACACCTCAAGAAACCTAAAAAAAAGCTGCATTAGAACTCTGTAATAAACTAAGGGAACAATTTATGAGAGCTGCCAAGAAGTTTTCCAGCCTATAGTCTGGTGGATAAAATTGTAAAACCGAAAATTATCCATTTGAGTCCTTTTTTATTGCCATAATGTACTTTTATTTTCTGAATTTTCAGCAGCTAGTGTGCAATACTGTAATTTTAATAATTAAAACAAATTGTTATTGGCTTTGTCCCGTGTAGGTTATACATATATTTTGTTGCGTACTGCGGTGTGGATCAGAATGGAATAAATGATATGCAGTGAATCCCTACCCTTGAGGATTTACAGTCTAATTGTTGGTGGTAGTGAGGAGGAAGACTTTATCAAGGTCACATTGAGCTGACACTGTGGGATCTACAGTATTTACCAAAGCGTTCTGGCTGCAAAACTTGGACAAAACCAATTACAAAATTCAACATAATTTTTTTTTTTTAACGTTATTTGATCTATAATTAAATGCAACATTCAGTACTTAATTATGTTTGTATGCACTTACTTTTGGGGAATTTGCTCCAATTGCTTCTTGGATTTTAGGAATACAAAATTTTATGTGGCTTTGCAGGAACGTACAGTATCAACTACTGCAGTCACATATGAGCATACATCAGAGAAATATTATTCTTCGAGTAGAATGGGTTGGGCAATTATGGTCGTCAGCTCGGCGCACTGTGATCAAGTGAAGGTCAGTGTCTCTCATCCCTCCCTCTGTGACACCTCAGCTAGGCCATGTTCCTAGAACTAAACAGCTAATACATCATCCACATACAGTATAAGATAAATGCAAATGTTTGGTAATTCATTGATCATTCCTAAAATCTGGTCTGGTCGGGAGTGTCCCAAGGAGAGGTTCTCCAGGTGGCTATTTATTATTCAGTCCAGGTTTTAAAAAGCATGATGTAAAGATGAAATAATTACATTTCGCCATGCAGCTGAGAGCCCCTTTTCCCCTTGGGGAATCACAAAGCACTCTGCTGCAATAATTTGCTGTTCCTTCAGACTCTCAAATGGTTACAGGTAAGACTCATCCCGTTCAGGTTTAAATTTCTCTGAACATCATTTAGAAACCTGTGCATCTCCCACTTAGTAGGAGCCACGCCACAACCCCAATTGATTGCCACGCTTTACTTGTGATCACATTTTTATTAGCATCCTTGAGGAGTCGCTCCGTTCAGCATGGGGAGGCAGCAATAATACATAATGCAGTAGCAAGCAAATGAAAAAATATTCTCAAGTCCATTTTTTTTTTACAGGAACCTGAGTATTTATGTGCTTAAAAATACCAAGCAAATGCCTGGCAAATGTAATGTGGACAGTACCAATTATTATCCAATATCCTTGTGGGTAACAAGGAAAATAAGCACAACATACAGTATTACAAATCAACATAACATAGAAACATGCATATTGCCACCAAGGATGTGAACTTCAGGTAAAAGCACTGGTCTTTGAAGTAAGAAAATAGTTGACATTTTACTGTCCGCTTGTTACGAGAAGTGGCTTTATTCCTTTGTGACTCAGGCACTAAAAAATTTATGTTAAGCGGTTTGGAGAAAAGATTCCTTGTGTGTTCAATTTTTCTCTATACAATGGTAAGAGAAAAGCTGCAAATGCTATGTGAAAAGATTGTTTACTACTGCAGCATAATGCTAAATTCACTTGTTTTTATTTTATGTAAAGCACATTTGGAAACAATTAATTGCTTGTTTTTTTAATTATTTTTTTAGAAAAGCACAAGTACTGATGAGCAACATTTTTCTTTCAGATGCAAATGTATAAATATAATTTCAAGCATACCGTAAGTCCTATTGTCCAAGTATTGGTAAGTAATAGCAGATTCTAACATAGAAATAATAGTTGACTATTTTGGAATGTTACCTGCAGATTATATGTTACAAAGTGTAAAGCTCCTCTTAGTTACATTATTAGATACATTTGTGTCTCACACAATTGATAAATGTAAGAGTGTTACTTTAAAACAGAGTTTATTATTTAGCCATCAAGCAGGACACTCAAATTCAGTCTAACATGAAACGGAAATGCTTTAGTAAAAATGACATATCCTTTATTTGTAAAGCGCCAACATATTCCGCAGCGTGGTACAATGGTGGTACAGAGTGACACATGATGGAACAGTGGTGGTACAGAGTGGCACAGGTGTACAGGGTGGTAGAGAGTGACACAGATGGTACAGAGTGACACATGGTGGTACAGTGTGACACATGGTGGTACACTGGTGGTACTGTTGGTACAGAGTGACACATGATGGAACAGTGGTGGTACAGAGTGACACAGGTGGTACAGAGTGACACATGGTGGAACAGTGGTGGTACAGAGTGACACAGGTGGTACAGAGTGACACATAGTGGTACAGTGGTGGTACAGAGTGACACATGGTGGTACAGTGGTGGTACAGAGTTACACAGGTGGTACAGAGTGACACATGGTGGTACAGTGGTGGTACAGAGTGACACATGGTGGTACAGTGGTGGTACAGAGTGACACATGGTGGTACAGTGGTGGTACAGAGTTACACGGGTGGTACAGAGTGACACATGGTGGTACAGTGGTGGTACAGAGTGACACAGGGTGGTACAGAGTGACACATGGTGGTATAGTGGTGGTACAGTGGTGGTACAGAGTGACACAGGGTGGTACAGATTGACACATGGTGGTACAGTGGTGGTACAGAGTGACACAGGGTGGTACAGAGTGACACATGGTGGTACAGTGGTGGTACAGAGTGACACAGGGTGGTACATCACTTACATAGACAGAATGACATACTGTATAAGTAAGGACAGACAAGTGCAAACAGATACAGAAGGCAATGACTGCCCTGCTCCTGAGACCTCACAATTACTACTTCACGTTTCAAAACTGTCTCTGCACTAAACCATCTTTACCAAATCGCGTTTACCGCAAATACTAAAAAGTTTTGTGCCTAGCGAAATTTGAACCCCTTCAGGGCAAGGGTGACCTACCACCTCCGTGGTCACGGACCCTTCGGCACAGTTATATCACTGAACCGCTCTTTTCTGACCATGGTAGGGAAAAGGAAGAGGAGGGTGGACCTTCAGTGTAGTCCCGGATCAGTTCTCCCATCGGGGAGAGCCGCTAAGAAACCAGCACATTGCCATGACGTATAGCATACATGGTAAGGGTCTCAGGGGTGGCAGTTTTCATGAAATACGCTGTATATCATTGGGGCACTGGAAGTGTTAAATCTAATACCAACCCTTTTTTATTTTTAAATCCCACTACTGGCAAACTAATATACATTTCACATATTATACATTTACATCAAGGGGGGGTATTTATATGCCTTTGTAAATGTGCTAAATATATGTGGCCAATAGATTTACACATGGATAGATGGATGCATACTGAAGGGTAAAATCTATATATGCTGAAGCAGCCTGCTATGGGCATCAATGGGGATTGACGGGCGAAAAATTTTTTAAAGCGCTACTTCAAAATATATATAATTTACCTCTATAACTACTGTGTAATGTAACAATGTTGCATCGTTCCTTCAAAATCATGTAGCTATAATGTAGTTTAGTCAAAGGAGCTTTATACTCTAACACAATCATTTTCAACCGGGGATCTGCTGGCACCCCTCAGGGGTTCTGCGGCCGCCGGGGGGGGGAAATCTGCGACAACTCTCCTAGCTGCCCCTGACCCCCGTCAGTGTGACAGCACCCCATGCAGCAGTTAAACCATGTGGCGACCCAGCTTAGCAGCAGCAGCAGCAGCCACCTGGTCACTGCGATCCTTCCTTTCCCTGCTCCTGTCAGCGCTGGAAGTTGTGTTCAACTTCTGTGCTGATAAGAGGAGAGCGTTGCGGACCGGCATAGCACTGCAGGCCCAAAGTGTGTGTGTTTTTGAAAAAGAGGGTGAGAGTGAGAGGGGGGAGTGAGAGTGGGGGGGGGGGGGTAGAGAGAGGGAGAGAGAGGGGGGTAGTGAGAGGGGGAAGAGAGAGGGAGAGTGAGAGTGAGGAGGGGAGCGTGAGGGGGGAAGAGGAGGGGGGATAGTAAGGGAGGGAAGATAGGGAGGAAGTATAAGGGGGAGGAGAGTGGGTGTGTAAGGGGGGAACAGAGAGAGGGGAAGACAGACAGATGGATGGGAGGGGGAGGGAGAGGGTTGGGGTTCCCTTGAATTTCACAATCTAATTCTTAGGTTCCTTAACCTAAAAAAGGTTGAAAACCACTGGTCTAACATATGTCTGCTATCTGAAACACTCAATCCATAGTGTAGTGAAGTATAAGATGTGCTAAATCATACTGTATCCATTGGGTAGTCGGGACAAGTAGCAATCGCTAAAGGCAAAGAAGATAACATATGGGGAAAAAATTCAGTGATTAGACGAATGCTGAGATGCACAATATTCTGGTGTGTTCTAAATAAATAATAATAATTGAATTATGCACATTTATTTGGAGAAGCCTTTTTTTTGAATGCAGGAAAAAAAGCATTCTACTATGCTCACCAACCTAATGAACATAATAATATCTTACTAGGCTAATGTCTTGTTGCCGCAGTGTTCATCGATTTTTCTTTTTTCAAAGGCTTTTTATTCAGATCATCACATTTCATGAAATTGTATTCCACAAATTGCCAAATCAGT
Organism: Ascaphus truei; assembly: GCF_040206685.1. Lineage (NCBI taxonomy): Eukaryota > Metazoa > Chordata > Amphibia > Anura > Ascaphidae > Ascaphus > Ascaphus truei. The sequence goes on along the minus strand of NC_134483.1, from coordinate 415,890,981 downwards.
AGAAGTGTGTTGTTGGCTTAAATCATATAGGGAAAGACACAATGCATCTATTTCCCATCACTTACACCCCAGCCACACAGGAAATGAGGATAAAATGAGATACCATAATCAATTTCTATCCACATCCATTTTTAACAGTTGGATTCCAATTGTACAGGGTTGCAGAACTAAATGAAAAACACACACACAAAAAAACCCCACCACAGCCTGATGTAATGTATCGGTGTGCACATGATTGGAATAGAGAGAGCCTTGTGTTCTATCACAATTACCAGTCGCTTTTAAAGGCCCAGTAATGAGATACTTCAATGGCATTTGAGGCTGCGAGAGAACACTTTTAATCCTGATTGCTTGTAGATGTCACTGTAAATTTGTATTTATTGATTATATATACAGTATATATGTGTGTATATATATATATATATATATATATATATATATATATATATATATATATATATATATATATATATATATGTGTGTGTGTGTGTGAAACAAGGCAGCAGGCACTCTGTAAAAAATGAAATGCTGATGCTTATCCCATATGCGATATTGAAACAATAAACGTTTTTTGGAAAGAGGGTACTGTCCAAAAGACGTTAAATATGTATTAGAGCGTGTTAAGCTTATGGATCGGGACACCCTACTCAGTCCTCGCTTAATTGATGAACAGTCCAAAAGATTTAATGTTGTCAGTACATATAGCACAGCATCAAGGAGCATACAGCGCAGTGTGCGACAGAATTGGCGTATCTTGGCGAGCGATGAGAAGATCGGCCAGCTGTTCCAGGACCCTCCACTTTTCTGTTACAGACGTGGACCCAGCATAGGGGACATTATCACACAAACTGACCCTAGTGACAAATCTGCTCAGCCCAAGACATGGTTAACTATCAAACCCAGATCATATAAATGCCGGGGCTGCACTAATTGCCAGTACATGCAGATTGGGCCAACATATTGCCATCCGCATAGTGGTGTACTTATTAAAATTCGACATCACCTTAACTGTGAGTCAAAATGTATAGTTTATTTGATCAGATACCCATGTGGCCTTTACTATATTGGCAAAACAGTTAGAATGCTGAAGGAGCGTCTCGCCATCCACCGGTCCACAATTAGGAAAGCGTTTATGGCTACGGATGATCAGGACTTTTTTTTTTTAACTTTGATTTTATTGCAGTTTTTCCAAACAGGTGATACAGAATACAGTATACATTACATACATTTTTAGTGTAAATCTCCGCTATAGACAGTACCGTATGTCAGCTCGTGAGACATATCCCGGTTTTTCGGGCCCTACTCGACCGGGTTGTTTTGGGTGGACTAGCAATAAAGATAATAACATAATTTACATAATACAATTAATTCAAATTGACAGACACAAAAACAAAATAAAAAAAAATAAAAAATAAAAAAAAGGGGGGAGGGTTGGAAGGGATGGGGAGGGTAGGAGGGGATGGAGAGGGTAGGAGGGGAGGGTAGGAGGGGATGGGGAGGGTAGGCAGGGAGTAAGGGGCGACGCAGCCGAGAGAGGAGCATCCACTCGTGCTAGGTCTCTCAACTGTTCCTAGTCAGGATCTTTATGGGTTGCGTCCTCTCCAGTTTATCACCTCTGTAGGCTTTCTGTCTATTTGTCTGTGTAGTCGTCGTGAGCTGAGTTTCCACTCCTAAAGGAGAACGCACCTGCATCTATCACAGCCAGATTGTGTTCCTCTCAACCCTGGGGATGTCCGTCTGCGCCAGCCAAGGCGTCCATACTTTGAGATAATTGGTGCCAGTGTCGTTGACTAGACTCGTCAACTTGTCCATCTGGCAGATAAACCACAATCGATTTCGAATCTTTGGGATACTTGGAATTTCGGGGCGTTTCCATAGTGCTGCGATCTCGCTCCGTGTGGCTATTGCAAAATGTGCTATTAGTTTATTGTTTGCTTTGGACAGGCCCGTTAGTGGTCTATTCAAGAGGAATAGCCATGGGTCTGGGGGAATAGTGAGGTCGAAGACCCTCTGTATCCAATTTCTAATTTCTTCCCATAGTGGGGCGATCCGCGGACAAGACCACAGCATATGTAACAGATCGTCCGGTCCTCCGCACTGCCGGGGGCATAGCAAGGAGGATCCAGGCACGAACTTGGCTAATTTCATTGGGGTGAGGTACCACCGCATTAGGACCTTATATGCGTTCTCCTTTAGTGTGGTACATATGGAGCTTTTTGCCGTGGCCAGATATATAGCGTTCCACTCGTCGTCTTCTAATGTCTCTCCCAGGTCTCTTTCCCATTGGGTTCTAAATGACGGTGGCTGCTGTCTAGAGCTCGCAGAATCAACTACTTCCTTGTACAATTGTGATGTGAGTCCCTTTGTGTCGGTCTCTGCCAGACAGAGCTTTTCGAATGACGTCAGGGGGGGGTATGGGGCCAATTTGTTATAAAATGCTCGGAGCTGGAGGTACCTAAAAAATTCTGAGTGGGGTATATCTTTTTCTAGTCTGACGTGATCAAACGTTTTAATCTTGCTATTGTATCCCTCCAGATCTTTGATTCGTACATAACCTTTTTGTTTCCAAATTGATGCATCTCCCTCTATTAGGCCAGGAGCAAACTTGGGATTGTTCCAAATTGGGGACATTGAAGAATTACTCGTTGTGAGGGAGTATTTAGTCTTATTGGCCTCCCAGATAGACAACGAGTTGGTCATTGAGGAAAGCGGCATGTCAGCAGATCGTCGTGCTGTTTTAGGTAGCCAAATCAAGTTGCGTATTTTCAAAGGAGCGCAGGCAGCACTCTCTAATTCCACCCACCGTTTTAAATGTTGATTGGATTGCCATTGAACAATTTGGCTTAATTGAGCCGCTTTGTAATATGAGAGCAGGCAGGGTACCGCTAGGCCCCCCGCTAGGACAGATCTTTTCATATTTAATTTGTTGACTTTCGTTTTTTTCCCTCCCCAGATAAATTTTGAGATTTCAGACTGAAGTGAGAGCAAATCCTTCAGTCTGAGTGGCACTGGTAGCGTCTGGAAAAGGTATAAGATACGGGTGAGTAGGTTTATTTTGACGCTATGTATCCTACCTATCCAGGATATTCGTATAGAGGACCATTTATGAAGGTCAGCTATCAATGTCCGAATTAGATTGGGGTAATTTGCATTGTAAATGTCTTTGATGTTCTTGGTTATGTGGACTCCTACATATTTAATGTATTTCTGTTGCCAGTGGAAGTTAAAATTCAGTTGCAATAACTTCTCTATGTGTCTAGGGAGATTGATGTTGAGGGCTTCAGATTTAGCTTGATTTATTTAAAATCCAGAAATGTTCGAGAATCTGTCCAATAAATCCAATAGGTTTGGCAAGGAGGTGAGTTGCTTTGAGATAATTAGTAGGATATCATCTGCGTACAGGGCCGCTTTATGTGTTTGAGAATATGCGTTTAACCCTGTGATGTCTGGGTTGCCGCTAATTTGCGCCGCCAGTGGTTCTATACATAGAGCGAACAGAAGAGGGGATAATGGACATCCCTGTCTCGTGCCGCTCTTAATTTGAAAAGGGAGAGATGGAAAGCCCTGATGTATTACCCTGGCGGTAGGTCCTGAGTACAGCGAGAGAATCGCTCTAATCACCTGATCCCCAAAGCCAAATGCCGCAAGCGTCTCCTCCAGGTAAGGCCAGTCTATCCTATCAAAAGCTTTTTCTGCATCCAGACTTAACAGCATACTTTGTGTGTTATTTTTATTAGCCAATTCTACCAGATCAATAAATCGCCGGGTATTGTCCGCTGCCTGTCTGCCTTTGATGAATCCGACCTGATCTGGGTGTATAAGTCTGGGTAGGATTAGACAATCTATTGGCCAATAGTTTAGCGTATATCTTAATATTAGTATTGATTAGGGATATGGGCCTATAACTTTTGCAGTCCATCGGATCTTTACCTGGTTTATGGATTAAAGATATAGATGCCTGTAACATCTCTCTGGGGATGGGGGCTCCTGCTAATATTGCATTGAACACGTGGAGCAACCTAGGGGCTAGTACTTTGGCAAATTTCTTATAGTATAGCCCCGAGAAGCCGTCTGGCCCTGGGGCTTTTGAGGGTTTAAGTTCCTTAATGGCTTGTGACACCTCCTCTATAGAGAAATCAGCGCCCATGGCCTCTCTCTGTGCCTCTGTCAATCTCCCTAGTTTTGAGCTGGCTAAGAAATCTCTCAGCTTCTCGCTCGTTTTAGTGTTATGTGCCACTTTCTCTCCATTATATAATGTTTCATAGAACAAACCAAATTCTTCTACTATTTTCTTAGGGTTGGCCGTGGGGGTGCCTGATTTTAAGCGTATAGCTTGGATATTAAACTTCACTTGTCTGTCTCTTAACGCTCGAGCCAGCGTAGTATCCGGCCTGTTCGCTTTTTCATAAAATTTCCTCTTAGACCAACTCAGCGCGTTATCTGCCCTGGAGGTCAACAACATGTTTAATTCAATTTTGGTATCTTTCAATTCTTGTAGGGTTTGCGGGTCTGGGTTACTCTTATGTTGTGATGTAAGGGAGTGTAATCTCGATTGAAGCTTCATAATTTTAGAGTCCTTTTCCCGTTTTCTCCTAGCTGTGGTGCTAATTAGAATGTCCCTCAGCGTTGCTTTGTGAGCCTCCCATAATACAAACTGGGAATCTACAGAGCCTGTGTTTGTGTGGAAGAATTGAACTATTTCTTCCTTTATTGTCTCATAAATCTCAGGGATTTTTAGGATTGATTCGTTGAGTTTCCAGTTCGCTCCTGGTCTGCCTGTTCGGATGTGCTCGCACCTTAGCTCTATCGGTGCATGGTCAGACCATGAAATATCATAGATCCCAGCTCGGGAGACCAGAGGAACCAGTTGGCAAGAGACGAAAAAGTAATCGATTCTGCTGTAGGAGCCATGAGGGTGGGAATAGAACGTATAGTCCCTATCAGTCGGGTGTAGTTCTCTCCATATGTCAGTCAGTTGGTTGCGTAAAGAGGTCCCCACTTTTTTATGTACGGTGCCCGTATTCCCTGATCTGTCTAGATTTGGTTGCATGACCATGTTGATATCCCCTGCGAGTATTACGCCGCCCCTTGCGACGGTGCGTAGAGTCCGAAAAAAGTCTTCAAAGAAGACTGCGTCCTGCTCGCAGGGGGCATAGATTGTGGCTGAGCATGGGGGAGGATGGAGGCAAGATGGCTGCCCTCCAAAAGTCAGTGACGGACCCGCTCGTGACCAAGAGGGCAGCCGCAGGATCTGGGGGACAGTTGGGTCACCGGAGGACGCGGTTTTGACCCCTCCTTCTGGGTGAAGTTGTGCCGTCTGCCAGATGGGGTGAGACCTCAGTTGTGGGCTGCTGCTGCTCCCATTTCCCCTGCAGCCGATTGATGAGCCCCCACTTTGCTCCACGTGGGCAAGTGGGCCACCGCGTCTCCTGCCTCTGCTCGTGGGGATGCCTGCCGAACCTCCACTGCTCCCAGCTTGCCGAGGAATCCCTCGCTGTCCTCCAGACTCCTCAAGGTATGAGCTACCCCATTCTGCAGCACCATCAGTGCACATGGGAATAGCCACCGGTATCTATTCTGCTGGTCCCTCAGAATTTTTGTAATGGGGGCTAGGGATTTTCTTTTGGCCAGTGTGGCAGGGGACAGGTCTTGGAACACCGGGAATCTCATTTTATCAAACTCCATATGTTTAGTGTCCTGTGAGATCCTGCAGACCTCCTCTTTTGTACGGTAATGGTGGAACCTGATAACAATGTCTCTTGGGGGGTCCCCTGCCTGGGGTCTTCCTCTCAGGGCGCGATGACATCTGTCTAACAGGAGCTCACGGTCCGTCTTGTCAGGGAAGAGTTGTTCTAGCCACTTGGTGGCAAAATCCTCCGGATCGGTGACAGTCTCAGGGACCCCCCTCAGATGAATATTACTTCTTCTGTCCCTGTTTTCAGAGTCCTCGATCTTTTCCTCTAGAAACCTGACCTGGTCCCCCTGCTTAGTCACTTGTTTCTGGGTTTGTGCCAGTGCAGTGACAGTGTAATCAGATTTAGCCTCTAGAGTGTTTGTCCGTTCACCTAGGGCATCAATCTCTTTCCTGAGAGCCCAAAGCTCTATTTTAAAAAATTGCTTCATTTCAGCGCAGAAGGCTTTCATATCCTTGCGCCTCATTACCTCCATGTCGTCCGATGTAGTAACTGCATTTTCTCCCTCAGGGTCTGCCGTGGTGGGTTGTGCAGGGGATTCAGACCTGTCTCCCTGTGCTGCCTCTCATTTTTTTAAATAAGTAGAGACTGTCTGTGTTTTTCTTCGGACTGTTTTATTAGATGCCATCCTGATATATTTAGAGAGTCTTTACTGTTGGTTGTGTTGCTGTTGTCGCTGTTTTTGCTGTAGTTATTTAAATAACTAGTGCCAGTGAGAATGGAGCTCAAGTACTAAGCAGCCATTCACCTCTCTGTCGTCACGTGACCTCCGATCAGGACTTTAAATGATGGACAGATGTGAGGCCACCGCTTCATCCCAGCAGCTGTCACCCGTGGAACCACCAGCCTGATACCCGTGAGATACCCGAGGAGACCACAGGTGGTCTCCAGAGGTCTCATGCAGAACCATGGAACAAACCCTTAATGTAAAAAAAATTAACCTGCCCTATACATTCAATACATACACCCCCACCCCACCCCCACAACACCTATAGTACAATAATGTGCAAAATAACTATTATCCAGATAGGGATAATCGATTATTTGCCCATTATTAAACACAGTAACTAGCATATTCCAATAAATAAAATACTACTGACCTCATCAATAAGAAGCCTCCGCCGCCAGCAACATCCTGGTCTTTCGTTGCCCACAAAATACATAGCCAAAACAAAGCCAATACATTGCAATTACATTCAGATTTCAATTAACCCCTTAAACACCTTATCGGATAATAACCGCAAAGGTAATTACGGGGTTAATCCACACTGGCCCGATACCCACCCTTCACCCATGAATTTGTACAGTGGCTTCATCATGCAAATATATATATATATATATATATATATATATATATATAGAGAGAGAGAGAGAGAGAGAGAGAGAGAGAGAGAGAGAGAGAGAGATATCTATATACACACACACATGATGAACCAATATACAAATAAATGTAGAAGGGTTATCAAAAACATGCTGTACTCCAAATAACACTTCTCCATACAGACACACTACAATAAAATGAATTTCCTTTAATAATCCTAACTGAACTAACAATCACAATCATCAACTGCCAAACAAATACCTCAAATGCCAATCAACACATAGCATTTACATTGTATATATGATGCATACAATATACATTCTGCAAATGAATGTTACCATGTGACAGGCTTTCAATGACGTCACATCCGTTCTTCCCCAAGCCTCTGTCACATGATATACTAGAGCCAATCAGAGTAGGGATGGAGTTCCCACGCTCTGATTGGCTACCGTACCATGTGAGGACGGCCATGTTTCTTTTCATGACATCATCTTAAAAGCAATTGAAGCAAAGCCATTCTGATTGGCTGTGCTTTCATTGCCTTTAAGTGACGTCATAATTTTTTTTTTATCGGACAAAACACTTGGTTTTCACGGCCCAATCAGGGCCGTGGGAACCATGACGAAAATGTGACGTCATAGGCCATTAAAAGCCTATGTCATCTCATTTTGAAGCCAGACGCCGAGGAGGAAGGACCTCCTACTGAAGAAAGAAGACCAGGGCGTGGCCGAAGACGGGAAGTAGACCCCAGAAGAAGATAGAAGAAAGAAAAATACAGATGAAGATGGATTACAATTAGAAGACCCGTGGATTGATTTGGATTTTTAGTTTAATGTTTATTTATTTATGGGTTTTTTATTTTATGGGTTCCTGTGCCTGGTGGTTTTGTTCGTGAGTAAGCTGTTCAAAGGGAGTCGGTGGGGTCAAGTAATGGTAAGTGAACTAAAGAAATGTATTTAATTCAACTTGTTAATTTTTTTAAATGCTTTTTTAACATGTGTATTTTTTTATTTGTGGTATATCATTTCTTGCCACTGTATGTATGTATGTATGTCTAGCGAGATATATACATACAGGGTAAGAAATGATGTTGTTTTAAAAGCTTGATTTGACGTGTTTTAAATTAATTTGTCTATGCTGCTATGCATAAATGTGTGTATAATGTATTTTAAAATTAGATAGATGTAATTGTTGATATTGTATGGTGTACTTGAGGTCAGGGTTAGCCTTGGTTTTCAATTTTGTATTCTTGTTGGTACATATATTTTTTCACAGGCTAAATTGTTATGTACCAACAAGAATACAAAATTGAAAACCAAGGCTAACCCTGACCTCAAGTACACCATACAATATCAACAATTACATCTATCTAATTTTAAAATACATTATACACACATTTATGCATAGCAGCATAGACAAATTAATTTAAAACACGTCAAATCAAGCTTTTAAAACAACATAATTTCTTACCCTGTATGTATATATCTCTCTAGACATACATACATACATACATACAGTGGCAAGAAATGATATACCACAAATAAAAAAATACACATGTTAAAAAAGCATTAAAAAAATTAACAAATTGAATTAAATACATTTCTTTAGTTCACTTACCATTACTTGACCCCACCGACTCCCTTTGAACAGCTTACTCATGAACAAAACCACCAGGCACAGGAACCCATAAAATAAAAAAACCATAAATAAATAAACATTAAACTAAAAATCCAAATCAATCCACGGGTCTTCTAATTGTAATCCATCTTCATCTGTATTTTTCTTTCTTCTATCTTCTTCTGGGGTCTTCTTCCCGTCTTCGGCCACGCCCTGGTCTTCTTTCTTCAGTAGGAGGTCCTTCCTCCTCGGCGTCTGGCTTCAAAATGAGACGACATAGGCTTTTAAAGGCCTATGACGTCACATTTTCGTCATGGTTCCCACGGCCCTGATTGGGCCGTGAAAACCATGTGTTTTGGCCGATAAAAAAAAAATTATGACGTCACTTAAAGGCAATTGATATCTGAATGTAATTGCAATGTATTGGCTATGTATTTTGTGGGCAACGAAAGACCAGGATGTTGCTGGCGACGGAGGCTTCTTATTGATGAGGTCAGAGGTACTTTATTTATTTGAATATGCTAGTTACTGTGTTTAATAATGGGCAAATAATATATTATCCCTATCTTGATAATAGTTATTTTGCACATTATTGTACTGTAGGTGTTGGGGGGGGGGGTGTATGTATTGAATGTATAGGGCAGGTTTCTTTTTTTAATATTAAGGGTTTGTTCCGTGGTTCTGCATGAGACCTCTGGAGACCACCTGTGGTCTTCTCGGGTATCTCACGGGTATCAGGCTGGTGGTTCCACGGGTGACACCTGCGGGGATGAAACGGTGGCCTCACATCTGTGGGGGCACTGCGGACCCATTGTCTGCGGGGATGAAGCGGTGGTCCCACATCCGTGGGGGCACCGCCGACCCATAGGTGCGGGGATGAAGCGGTAGTCCCACATCCGTGGGGGCACCGCGGACCCGTAGTGAGCACTCGTGAGTTCCCCAGACCCCCGTGGGAACCAGCCGTGGCCCCGCAGACACCTGAGGGTCTGACCCGGGGTTCCCAGACATCCTTAGGCCTACCGTGGGGACCCAATTGTGGCCCACGGTGACCCAAGGAGACCACCTGGGGGCCATGGCGCTTGGCGAGACCCGCCAATAGGCCTCCAGAACCTGTTTGAAAAGGGCTGCTGGTACCCTGTAGGTCTGTCAGGTGCCCCGCCAGCCCGCCGGGGACTCGCGTGGGGCTGTGTTATGAACCCTGTTTGTAAAAGGATAAATCTTATATTTATGGGGGGGCACAGGGGGTGGGTAATGTATTTAATAAATATAATGATGTTTATTGTGTGTCACTGTATTGTTTTTGTTGTGGGTACTGGGGGTGGGGGGGGGGGTTCCCCAACGGTATGTGGGTAGGCCACCCTTGAGGGTAGTGGGTGAGGGTGGTTAGGCCTCACGGGGTGGGGGGTTAGTGGGGGAGGGTATGTAGGCGTCCCAAGTGGTGGGTGAGGGTGGGTTAACCCCTTAATGACTGTAGCGGTTAATAACCGGTATGGTGATTAAGGGGTTAGGGGATATTACATTGGATGTTTTAATTTTTGTGTCTGTTTTGCAGCAGCGGAGGGGATATGAGCAGGATGAAGAGGAGGATGGCCTTCATCGTGGCAACCGGACATGGGTGGTGAGTACTATATGTATTTAATGTATTTATTGTTGTTTATGTATTTTAAATACACAGGGGGTGTATGTTGTTTATTGCAATGTTTATTGGGGGCAAATGTCCCCAATAAACATGCTATTCTGCCTTAACCCTTCATTGCCTTTGCAGCTATCCGCTATGGTAATGAAGCAGCATTTATGTATTTTTAATAATATTGTGCGGAAGCAGGGGGGCTCCTGAGCTGAACCGCATTGATTTGTGGCTCAGAGACCCCCTGCTTCCCGAGTTACAGGCCCCGGTTTGGGGCACCGGTGCCAGTGTCGCTGCCATATTTATAGCGGACACGGCGCGAATGGGACGCTATAAAGATGGCGTCGACACTGCCACCCGATGACACATTCCGGGGCCTGTAACTCGGGAAGCAGGGGGTCCCTGGTCCACAAAGCAATGCGTTTCAGCTCAGGGGACCCCCTGCTCACAGTACACTATTATTAAAAATACATTCATGCTGCTTCGTTACCATAGCACATAGCCGCAAAGGTAAGGAACGAGTGTTTATTGATATGTGTGTTTTACTGATAGTGTAGATGTACAGAGGGTCTCCGGAGCTGAAGCGCTTTGGTTTTAGGTCCGGAGACCCCCTGCTTCCCGAGATACAGGCCCCTTTATGGGGTGCCGGTATCTCTCTGCTTTGTTTAAATTCCGCGGTCACGTGATCGGGACCTTTAAATGCAGAGGGATACCGGCACCTCATAACGGGGCCTGTATCTCGGGAAGCAGGGGGTCCCCGGACCTGAAACCAATGCGGTTCAGCTCCGGAGACCCCCTGAACATGTACACTATCAGTAAAAGTTGTTTATAAATACTTTATTTTTTGCCGATGTTTGCGCTGAGAGAGCGGCTGGTCTCTCTCTGCTGCAAACACCTATCGGCAGAAAAGGTGTATGGGAAGGCTTATCGGGAGCCAGGCTGTATCGGCACAGGCTCATCTGCAGTTTTGCTTTCGCAAGTGATTCGGCAGGGATCGGCATGGATTCGGCCCTTACTGAATACTGCGAGGGCAAATCGCCAAAAAAAGGCCTATCGGCAACACTTGCCGAAGAGATTTTATCGGGGCTTACTGCATGAGGCCCATAGTCTTTTTAACTATAATTGGATGTATAGTTTATTTGTATACAGTTTGTCTCCATGGCTTTGTCTTGGTTGTACTCCCATCACTATTTTCACTTTACAGTGGGTGGTATTATATGGTTATATGTTGGTGATGTTTGGTGACACGCATATCTTATACACATGCCTCAGTAGTTTTAAGCTTTATTTCCCCAGGTTCCTTGATGGGCCCTTATGTGTGGGGTTATATATTTTTATAGGTCTTTAGAGACAATTAATTTGCTTACAGACGTAGTGGGCAGATACAGTGCAGCATTTTGTGCAATTTACACTGTGCTATACATCCAGGCACCTGTGAGTGTCGCTGATGTGCAAACACTACTATGTTTTTACATGGATAGGTTATATTAGCCTTAGGTTTGCACTGCGCATGCGCGAATACGGCGCATACCGTGACGTTATTCGACGGCGCCGGAGGTTGGCGCGGATGCAGACAAAGAAGCATCACAGTGCCTGTATGAGTGCAGCAGTGCAGATGATGCTGCAAAATGGCGGTGCGTTCCAAGAAGCGATTGGGGGTCACCAACCTCACCTGTTTGAATTTGCATATTTGCAATTGGTGCACACACGGGTGAGTTTGATTATCTTTGATTGGTTTGGGTATATTTGCTTGTTCACTGGCACTCTTTTAATGCACATCCCTGAGGAAGGTCACGTGTAGCTGACCGAAACGTCGGATGTAGTGCCTTGGTTTTTGTTACCTCAATATATTGTCATTTCAACTTGGCTGTGTGCTGTCTCTTCTTTCCGGATGAAGATCTGGTAATACTGTGTGTGTGTGTGTGTGTGTGTGTGTGTGTGTGTGTGTGTGTGTGTGTGTGTGTGTGTGTGTGTGTGTGTGTGTGTGTGTGTGTGTGTGTGTGTGTGTGTGTGTGTGTGTGTGTGTGTATATTATATACACACATAAATTCATATCTGACACAGCTGCAATAGTTGATGAGATCTAAGCTTTCGTTCTGGTGCACGGGGATGCAAGTCTGCAAACTGTTTATAGCTGCACCTGTTCCTCCACATGAAATAATAAGAATATTTGTGTTACAATTGGATTTTTTTTTTTTAACATAAAATATGTAAGAAGGGACTGGAAAAGTGAAAAAGTATGTCAGGTTTTTTTATACAAGACGATTCAGGCATAAAATTGGGATGGATTTTGAGCATACATCACTCAGTGTCCATTTATCTAACTATTTTGCACCTGTTATACTATCCTTGTGCCTGATAACAATTTGGGGAGGGTTTATGGAACAGTTACTGAGTGAATCTTTTATAATGAGAACTATTAAAATCTGCATATGAGAAAAGCATTTTCTGCTTTTGTCTGCAGCTCAAATCTCTGAGTTGGTGGAAAGCTCAAAGCAGACAGATCTGCAGCTACTCATATCAGGGTGTACAGTATGTGTAACATACATAGTTACAGTACATAATAGATGAGGTTGAAAAAGACATATGTCCATCAAGTTCAACATACAGGTGCGCCGACGAGTATTCTACAACTTGCCTTAAACTTGCCTTGGAAAATCTGGGGCTATCACCAACAAGATCCAGGTACAAGCTGGGTACATGCTGCAAACATTTCAGTGACATTTCTGCAGAGACTAATGGCCCATCAAATTAACACAGGAGGGGTCCCTGGCAGTCCCATTCAGTTTGATTGGGACTGCCAGGGACCCCCGCTGTTAATCCGATGGGCCATTAGTCTGTCTGCAGAAATGTCACTGAAATGTTGCAGCATGTACCCAGCATGTACCCAGGTTGTACCTGGGTCTTGTTAGTGATTGCCCCAAATTTGTTTTAGAATCCTCGTCGGCACTACAGTATGCTAAATTTAGACGACATATACTTTATCCTATATCCGTACAGTATATTGATCCAGAGGAAGGCAAAAAAAAAAAAAAAGGTACAACCTTATTTTTTTACAAATGTATTATATCTGCCATCATAGTCTCCATGAGTAATTAATTCTACATATTAACTGCCCTTACTGTAAAGAACCCTTTCCTTTGTTGCTCTTGAAATCTCCTTTCTTCCAACCTTAAGGGATGACCCTGTGTCCTTTGTACTGTTCGTGGGATGAATAGTTCTTTTGAAAGCTCTTTGTACTATCCCTGAATATATTTATATATAGTTATCATATCCCCTCTTAGACACCTCTTTTCTAATGTAAATAAATCAAATTTAGCTACTGTAACCTCTCATAAATCATATTTTCTATCTCATTTATTAATTTGGTGGCTCTTGTCTGCACTTTCTCTAGTTCCATCTCTTTTCTAAGGAGTGGTGCCCAAAAATTGTACTCCATATTCAAGGTGTGGTCTTACTAATGCTTTGTAAAGGGGCATAATTATGTTTACTTCCCTTCCATCCATTGCCCGTTTAATGCAAGATAAGATCTTGTTTGCCTTTGTAGCTACTGCATGACTTTGGGCACTTTTGCTAAGTCTGCTGTCTACAATCACTCCTAAATCCTTCTCCATCAAGGATTCCCTTAATTTATTTCCATTTAATTTGTAAATCGCCTGTTTATTCTTGTTTCCCAAATACATAACCTTAAATTTATCTGTATTAAACCTCATCTGCCATATACCTGCCCAAGTTTCCAGTCTCTCCAAGTCCTTCTAGAGATAAATTACATCCTGCTCTAATTCTAGTACCTTACACAATTTAGTGTCATAAGCAAAGATGGAGACTTTGCTCTTGATCCCAACCTCAAGGTCATTAATAAACAAGTTACAAATCAGGGGTCTCAGTACCGATCCCTGAGGTACTCCACTCACAACTTTAGCCCAACCTGAAAAAGTTCAATTTATGACAACTCTCTGTTGTCTGTCCTTCAACCAGTTTTCAATCCAGGTGCAAATATTTATACTGAGTCTAATTTGCTTTATTTTGTACACTAACCTCTTCTGTGGAACCGTATCAAAAGCCTTTGCAAAATTTAAGTAGACTACATGAACTGCATTACCCTGGTCTAAATTCTTACTTACCTCCTTAAAGAAACAAAAAAGGTCACTTTGGCATGATCTACTGTATCCTTCATAAATATTTTCGGGGCAGGGATTTCCTTTCCTATTGTCTGATTTTGCTGCACTTATTGTATAATTATAATTCCCTGTACTGTATTCTTTGTGAAGCGCTGAGTACACTTTTGGCGCTATATAAATAAAGACATGCAATATAATACAATAAATCCATGCTGACTATTACTAATAATTTTGTTTTCCATTAGGTATTCCTGACTATTATCCTGTATTAAACCTTCAAGTAGTTTCCCCACTATTGATGTCAGGCTTACAGGTCTGTAATTCCCCGGTTGTGATCTAGCTCCCTTTTAAATGTAGGCACCATATCTGCTTTACGCTAATCTTGTGGTACTGAGCCTGGGAAAATGTAGTCCTTGAATATTAAATGTAATGGTTTGGCTATTACTGAACTTAACTCCTTAAAAACTCTTGGATTATTGCGGTCAGGGCCACGTGCTGTATTTACTTAAATTTTATCAAGCCGCCTATGAACTTCTTCCTCAGTTAACCAATTATTCATTAATATAGAGGTTGTGGCTTCCTCCTGCGGCACTACTATTGAAATTGATTCTTCCCTGGTAAACACAGAGGAAAATAATTAGTTGTATACCCCTGCTTTTTCCATATCTCCAGTAATCTGCCTGCCCATCTCACACTAAAAGGGTCCTATATTTTCTTTTCTCATTTTTTTTGTTATTAAGGTACTTCAAGAACTTTTTATGGTTGATCTTACTTTCTATTGCAATCCTTTTTTCATTATCCATTTTTGCTAGTTTGATTGCCTTTATGAAATTTTTGTTACATTCCCTATAATTCTGATATGATGCCTCCGTCCCTTCTGACGTCAATAATCTAATTTTTTCTTAAACAGGGATAAGTTCCTGTTACACTCCCCTACATGTTTATTTAGCCACGTTGGTTTTGATGTATTTCTTTTATATTTATTACCCAAGGGTATACACTGATGAGTGTGCTTTTCTAACAATGTTTTAAAGACTGCCCATTTATCTTCAACATTTTCCCTGCAAAAACATCATCCCAATGTAGTCCTTGTAGATTAATCCTCAGTTTATTAAAATCTGCCTTTCGAAAGTTTAAGGTCTTTGTTGAACCCAAGCAATCTGTTTTTTGATCATTTATTTCAAAAGAGACCAAGTTATGATCACTGTTACCCAAATGTCCCTGGACTTGAATATTTGTTATTACTTCTACATTGTTTGATATTACCAAATCAAGTATTGCCCCTCTCCTGATTGGTTCCTCAATAATTTGGGTCATGTAGTTTTCTTTAAGCACCCCAAAAACCTGTTTCCTTTTGTTGTGCTAATCTCAGTGCCCCAGTCTGTTTGGATAATTCATTATGCAAACATGACCGAGTTTTGATGCCTTCTTCATTTGCAAAAAGTATTTTAGCATCCTCTCTCTCTCCCCTCCCCATCCTCTCTCTCCCCTCCCCCATCCTCTATCTCTCCCCTCCCCTATCCTCTCTCTCTCCCCTCCCCCATCCTCTCTCTCTCCCCTCCCCCATCCTCTCTCTCCCCTCCCCTATCCTCTCTCTCTCCCCTCCCCCATCCTCTCTCTCCCCTCCCCTATCCTCTCTCTCTCCCCTCCCCCATCCTCTCTCTCTCCGCTCCCCATCCTCTCTCTCTCCCCTTCCCCATCCTCTCTCTCCCCTCCTCCATCCTCTTTCTCTCCCCATCCTCTTTCTCTCCCCCATCCTCTCTCTCCCCTCCCCCATCCTCTCTCTCCTCTCCCTCTCCCCCCATCCCTCTCTCTCCCCTCCTTCTCCCCATCCTCTCACTCCTCCCTCCCCCCATTCTCTCCCTCTCCCCCAGCCTCTCTCCTCCCTCTCCCCATCATCCTTTCTCTCTCTCATCCTCAACCTTCTCCCCCTCAATCTCCCATCCTCCATCCTCACTCCCCTCCAGACACACCCACACACTTACCAACACAGACACATTTACCAACACAGACATACGGAGGAACCGGGAGATCTAGTGAGGAGAAGCAATGGAGAGCTCTGCAACGCCACCTGCTGCCCAGAAGCTGCAGACAGCCCGGCTCTCCTCCCTCCTCCTGGCTACAGCTGTTTTATGATCAGCTGAATGCTGTCGGCATCCTCCTCTGATCTCCTCCTACCCGCCCAAACCAACTCCCTAAAAACCGGGATGTCTGTTCCCCATACCTCAACAGTTCCCACTGGCACCACAGCTGCCCACCGCGTGGGAATTGCCTGACCCCCCTCAACCATTCTTCCTCCCCACTAAGCAGGGACTCACTCACCTGGAGTGGAGACTCCACCCCTTCCACACGGCGCATGGGGACTCCATCAACTGGAGCGAGGAGACTCTACACCCCTTCCTCCAGCGTGCGGGGACTCTTTCGGGGGGGGTGGTAAATAATATGCCGAGGAGGAGGGGAGAGGAGAAGCAGCATGTGGACCTTAATAAAATGCCTTGGAATGAAACGCGTAGGTGCGTTCATTTAGTCCATCTGTCTTGAGCCTGCAATAAACTGATTTGTTTATTCGGAATTTTCTTGGGGATTTTTTTCTATTTTTCAAAATTGGAGGTCATTTAGCTGTGCTCCGCTACAAACTACACCTCTAGTTAGAGGGGAGCCTAGCCACTGCAGTCAGGTGCCCGCTCCTTTGCCTCTGCTTCTGTGTTGGGCTTGACATCATGACATCATGACATCACATAGCGTGTCGTTGTCATGGCAACACAGCGTCATTTGACGCTGCGCGGCCGTTTTCAAGGAAGATGCAGGGGGAAACACTGAAGATGCCGGAAAATTATGGGAGATGCCGAACCACTCGACCGCAGGCAAAATGCACTCACCCCGGGCGTGCGGGTGAGTGCATTTGTCGAGCCATGTGTATAATGTATGATATATGAAGTACCAGATTGTATGGGGTCTGTTCATTAAATGCAGATAATTGCATTACAGATTTGCATCTCGCTATATTCATGAAGGCCTTATCGCATGTCCAATTTGTCCATTTTCAATGTGATTTGTTTCTGATAATACATGTAACCCTCCCTGCTCGGTTTCCTAGGAAGGTTACATCGGTGTGGTGTCTATATGGCTACTCCACATGGTTTACCTTGACTCAGGCTGCTGACATTCAGGCGGCTGAGCAATGAGGTAGCAAGGGGAGAACACAATGAAGCAAGGAGGGGGGCTAGATACATACTTAGATACAATGTTAAGTTGCAGTATATGTAGCAAATAGTAACAAATATCAGAGGAAATAATAGCGCATATATACCTCTAAACACAATGTTAATTCACAGTGTATATACCACATGGTTCCAAGTCTCGTAGGGGATAATTGCACATATAGTCCTACACATGTTATAAATATAACATGCTGAGCACTGACAGCAAAGAAAACACAGCACAGGTAAGGTAAATGCGCAATACTAATGGTAAAAGCCACTGATAATTGGTCGTAATAGATCAGTTTTACTTATCTGTGAGTAAAATCAGCCTGTGTTTGTTGCGTCTAAGCCCATTGCATTCACTCCTCCCGCAGGTACTTCCGCATGGTGACGTCACTCCGTCACTATCACCTGACGCACGTTTCACGCAAGTATGTGCTTTTTCAAAGGTAAGTATCGTGAAAAAAGGGAGAGTATTTATAGGGTTGAGGTTGCCTTGGTAACTGCTGCCAACAAGCACGGTTAACCCTAGCTGGTAATACAGACATGTCCACATATTAGCTGAAGCATAAGGCAAAGGAGAACAAAAAATCGAAGGAACAAAGACACATAACCATATGACATGGAGGGAATTCATCTAGCCTCATATGACCTGAGTAATCAGTGTGGTCAGGTAAGTAATAACACACAGATGATCGAGGGTTCTTAAAGGGCTAGTAACTAGTGTACTGGTCCATAGAGTAGAACAATAAGTTAATGCAGTTGGAATCAGGTTAACCGGATACTAAATTGATAATGACGTAATGTGGATATCCAGTAATGATAGAAATGCTCAGCAGATCAAAAGACCAATAATTGTCTCTAGAGGTAAAAAGCAGAGGTTTAATAATATGATACCTAGAAGGGTTCAGCAGGGACTTACTGACTGGCTATAATTATTGTGAGAATGTGTTTGGGACTGCCACTAGTTTGTGTGTTAGCTGAATAGCTGGCATATGACATCTAGCTATACTGTACATCTCTTTTCCATACACAATTTCCAATTTATATTATACCCCTATTAATAGAGGGGTTACCATCTAATATAAGTTGCTGGGGAACGCATTAATGAATGCATGCACTAATACAAAACACACATGATTGAATTTGTAATTTTTACCTCATTGTTATCATATGTAACAGTACGCATGGAGTTCGTTGCTACCATTTGCATAGCAGATTGTAATAATAATTGAGTTACACTTTCTCACTAGATATTAATAGTAACTTTGGACATTCACTGTTATTTCCTAGTTTAGGCACGATTTTGTGCCCACCGAGCATTTGGCTGGTGCTGTACATACACCAAGCCTTATGTTTTAGAATTTGAAATATATCAATATGCATTCATTTTGAGTATATACGGTACATAGAAATCATGTCTGTTGACTAACTACGGACAGTATTCTTGATATAATTAGACAGTAACTGCTCTTGATATGTCGTAAGCTACTGTTCCGCTACAGCGCTACTGGAATTTTCCAGAGTACAAAAGGTAGCGGTTTTCTAGGGACAGGCCATGGACTTATATACCTG
Source organism: Ascaphus truei (assembly GCF_040206685.1). NCBI lineage: Eukaryota > Metazoa > Chordata > Amphibia > Anura > Ascaphidae > Ascaphus > Ascaphus truei. The sequence goes on along the minus strand of NC_134483.1, from coordinate 415,871,824 downwards.
ATCCCCCTATTTTTAATACTCAAATAAAAGGGTTTAGTTAGCATTAATTCATCACACTTCTCTACGATGAGTGCTTTCAGTAGGGCACTTTCTTCTCTCTAGTGCTTCCAAATAATAGCCCTACATTGCACCACTGTGTAGTTCTTTGTTCTGTTGATAGACTTAGGCAGATGCGGCCATATCTCCATCCTTTTCCCCACTACCCTATTTTCATGAATAGCAACCTTGCCAAATCGTACGGGAACTGCTCAATAAGCTCGATGAGTTACTTATCAAAGCTACTAGAATAGGCCCCATATTGTCCGTGGCACTTCCCTTGAACTTGTCAAATGAAAAATCCTCCCAAATGAGAACAATAGTACATGAAAAAAGAGCCCAGATAGGTAAAGTTTCAATTAAAGAGCAATAAACACACAGACAGACCCAGTGAATGTGAAAGCACCACAACTCTTCCCCTTCATTTCCCATGATCGGTAGTTCCTTCTGTGTTTTGTCTCTCTGTCCTGATTTTGTGTATCGTTCCCCCTCCATTTAGTTCTGATATTGATGTTTATGTATTATTTTTTTTGCACTGCATGTGTTTTCACATATTGTCTATTGCTATTGATCTACCTATTCAGCAAACGATTGTGCATTTCTTAATCCTTACAGTATTTCTCATTTTGTGAGTGCTGGGAACCCCCCCCACCTTTCTTTGCCTCTATAATATGATTTTTTTATCTTGTCAAATTGCATGCCGTTTTTGGCAATTTTGCATTGACAATATCGGAGTTTAATGAATAGTCCCCTATATAATCCAATTCATCCAGCTGCAGCACTGGACACTGGAGAGGAACTGAGGCGAATACATCCCAGCACCGGATTTATTGAACAAAATGAATCCCATTGAAAGTAATCCTATTACTTTTTCGAATAAAGCTGGTGCAATTTCTTTTACGCGGTATTGTCCCAATTTTCCTGCCTGCAGACTTTGATAAAAAGACCTTATTACCTGGAGTAAAGCAGGTACAACACTGCAAAGGTGATGTAAAGTATCAAGGCGATGTCTGAGCACACAAAAGTGGGTTTTGACACATTGCATTATTTTTGGGAGCACAGTTGCGTCAAATGTAACTGTTTCTTATAACTGGCACAGGCTAATAGAAACCATACAGTTACACCACCTTAAATTTAGCAGCTTCTATTATGCAAATTGAAGGGAGAAAAGTGAAGCACCTCATTGTAATCTATAAAAAGTCACCCTCCAAATCACACGCGGATGTACATCAAGCAGTAGAGGCATAACAAAATTGCTTTTACTCACAAGGTCTCCTGACTGCAATATTTGGCCAACAAGCACCACGTGAATCAAAGAAAAAATACCTATAGTTTTCACTAATATCATGCTTTGGAATCTATAGGATATGTTTCTTTGATACATATGGTGCAGTTTGTTCAGGCACCAAAATCATAGATTGTAAGCTCACCTGTGCAGGGACTGTGTCTGTAACATTCCTCTGTGCTGCGTACCGCGCGCTATACTGTAACTGTGACGCGCTTTGAGTCCCAATGGGAGAAAAGCGCTTTATGAAATAGTTATTGTTTTTATTTTAACAGAGTGCAAAGTGGCTTGTACACCTCCCAAAACATGTTTATACAACAACGTGGAGAAATACCTGAGCACATGTTAATGCTTCACGAGGTGTTAACTTAGGTTTGCGCCTTGTTAAGTCAATAACAAACCTGTGTATCTCGGCCTTAATAAACACATATCTCGAACGAAATCCTATTTAAAATATAAATAAAGCACTGGAAAGGACAAGAGAAGAAAATTAAATTTAAAAAAAAATGATCAGCATAGAATTCTGTTGAAACACATCACCCACTTGAGAATTACTTATCAAAGTCTTCTGGAGGCAAAACAGCAGGATCAGGTTTATTAAATGAAAAGGTTTTATTGAATTGAATGATATTTATTTGGGGGGGGGGCAGGAGGGCGTTTCAGATGAGTTTCAAAGTCTCCTTCAGCAAAACAGCTTTACAGTGCTATTTTAGCACTAAAGTTTACTAAACGGCGCTCAGCTTGAGTGAACATTCGGGGAGAAGTCTCCCACTAGCAACATTTGTGCAAAAGTTGAGCACAAAATTGCACCTGATAAGTGAAAGCAAAGGAATCTCATTGAAGGTCCTGTTATTTTTTTTAATATTAATAAATGAAGCAGTTATATTAGTTTATATATTAATATAGTAGTTATATAATTATCATTGGAAAGAACATTCCCTTGGAAAATAATGGGATTTCCAGCTTTGATATATAAGGTGCTGCATTTGTGCTTCACTTGTTCCCTAATTTTGCAGCCAGAGACTGATAAATAATTCCCTACGGTGGGCGACGTATCAAATTCGCCTGGCTTCAAAGCAACTATAAGGCTAACAAACTGCACCAGAGTAATAAAGACAAAAATACAGACTTGGGGGAGAGAGAGAGACTGGAGGCAAAGGAATGAAGGGGAAAGGGGGTGGTGGGAGGGTGTGTGTGAAAGGAGAGAGCGAACATACAAAAGATTCACAACTACAATAAAAAATTACAGGTTTACTTTGCTTGGGATCTATAAAAATATATTATTTTTATTTGGGGAGGGGGGGGTACACTTGGTGGAACCTGCCCCAGCTGCAAAAATACCTACTGACTGTAGCACCTCCTCTGGGTATAGGCTTCAGTATTATTCAATTCTCTTTTAGATAATTCACTTTGGTGTATGCAAATTCTAACTATTTTCATAACTATTTTCATTATATTAAAGTACTTTGAGCTTTAATTGAACATGTTACTTTTGAAGGGATTGTCACTTTCGGACATGTTCTACCAAATTTTACTAAACCGAAGAGGCTGCGACACACCACCAAAAATGAAGAGGGAGGGTAGCTTGGATACAAAAATAGCTTTAATAGATCACAGGCATGTTTCACGCTTACAACGCTTTCTCAAGGTCCTATACTCCACATACACATTTATGGGCCTGATCTTATCCAATTCTATAAGAAGTTGTTCAAATCTAAGGAGACCTCAACAGTCTCTTATTGCAAGGAATATTTTGGAGCCCCAGATTCCACTGAACTTTGTACCAAATTTTACTAAAAAGATTTTTGACAATTTGTGTATTTTTCTGGTGAGCCTGGGTCTACTATGGCATGGTATACGCCCTTCAACGATTCATGATAGTGGCAGTGTAATTGGTGTCATGTGAGGATTGTTTTGGGGTATTCATAGTCATCTTAGTGCCCTACGAAGAAGTGAATCACAACGTAAATGGCCAGTTTGTTGTTAACCACTTTCAAACACATAAATGTCCACATGGGAACGGTGCTCATGACAGAATATGTTGTTGTTTGCATCAAAGAATAGATCACAGCAAAGCAAGGTCCTTTTCCACCAAAGCGATATACGTTGTCTGTATTTCACATCATAACATGCAGAGAATGTGCCCACAATGTCTCCAGGGAATTATCCTCCAATAGTGAGGTGTAAAAGAAGTGATCACGTTCAAACCCTTAAATACCTTTAATCACACATCCTCTTTCTGTTTACAAAAGCAGAAGTTGCACAAAACATGAATATAAAATGTAATGTGATAATCCCAACTGTGCTAGATACATATACATATTTAAAAACAATAAAAAAATCTTCTGTATCATATAATTTTCACTTGCAAACATGATTATATCCTGTAAGTCAGCTCCATTAATTAAAGCATATAAATATATATTGCAAGTACAGCTCAACCCCGTTATAGCGCGATCCGCTACAATGCGGATCCGCTTATAACGTGGTCTGCACGTGGCTCACGATTTAAAGACATCTCTAATGTTTTTTTTCCCCGTTATTTTTTCCAATGCTTTATTGCTAACGGACACACATACATACACACACCCATCCCCCCTACACTAATAATTTTACCATACCATGCAGGAATCAAACCCATGACGCTTCATACACTAGTAGCAATTCTCTAGCTGGTACACCATAGGATTGGTGTAATGTCATTAACTCTATACAAAAAACGTAACTTCTACTGCACAGTACTGAAAGGCGTTAAGTTTATATACACAGTGATCTCTCTCTCTCTCTCTCTCCTTTGATCCTGCCTATTCACATGTGATGGGGCTAGGGCATTACTCTGTGGGCCCATATTTAAACCCTAGAGGCCATAGTAATCTCAAAGGGGCTTTACACACATATAACCCTCCATGCTAAAGAAATAACAGCTGCTAAACAGTGTACTGACAATAAAAAAAAATTGTTTGGGAAGGGAAAAAGAGGGGGTGGGGTTTCTTTTTAGAAAGGAAACGTATACAGGGTGTGACAGGGAAGAACCCCTACAGTATCTATAAGGCTTCAATAGAAAGTCTGTATTGGTCTGAAGAATCCATGAGGGAGCTGGTTAATTGCAGCTGCAGACAATTAATCAGTCTCCATCTGGCTCATCCGACGGGTAGAAAATCCTCCTGCTTGCAGGGGATCTCTTTGAGCAAAAAGGAACTGTGTTGCCAGCAAGAGATTCACAGGAAAAGTTGTTGTGAGCACAGGACTGTGCTGCCAGCAAGACACCCTGGAACCAGACACTCTACATCCAGGATGCAGTGGACACTGGAATCTGCCGGAGGGTGACACCCCCCCCCACAACCCAACAACAAACACAACCTGCTTACAGATACCTCTTTGGACTTTGGGGTCATAGGTTGGAAAGAGGCCTATCCTCCCAACCCTGCAGATAGGGACAGGGAGAATGAGTTAGCCTAACAGGATAGGATTTTTGTTTTTTTTGGTTGCTTTCTTAAATAATTTTGTTTAAAAGCTACAGGGTGAATAAAAGCCAGGTTTATTTTCCCGAAATATGTCTCCCTGGTTGTACCTCTGCACATGTCTCTTACAACGCCCATAATCATATCTCTAACTGTCCATGAAATGTCTGTAAATTGAATGCATAACCACTGTTCATTTAATATAACCATGTATTTGTCATATAACTCTGTGCCCAGGACATACATGAAAACAAGAGGTAACTGCCAATGTATTATTTCCTGGTTAAACATTTTATAAACAAATAAATAGAAAGAGAAACATAATGGGGAAGTCCTGAGAAGGACTCTGCATCTCTGGACAGGCCCAGGTGTATAGCATAATAATAATAAATAATAATAGCATGTTCTTGTATAGCGCCGCTAATTGTACACAGTGCTTTACAGAGACATTTTGCAGGCTGAGGTCCCTGCCTGTAGAGCTTACAATCTATGTTTTTGGTGCCTGAGGCACAGGGAGATAAAGTGACTTGCCCAGGGTCACAAGGAGCCGACACCGGGAATTGAACCAGGGTTCCCCTGCTTCAAACTCTCAGTGCCAGTCAGTGTCTTTACTCACTGAGCCACTCCTTCTCCTAGTAGCATGACCTCTTCAAACTCACGTGTTGTACTTGTTTCTATATTTTACGTTCTTTGGGTCTCAACCTGTTCCACTTATTGTGCTATAATTCCCTGTACTGTATTGTCTCTCGTAAATCGCTAAGTACAGCTGTGGGCGCTATACACTGGCGACACACTTTATTCGAGCTCGGCTAGTCCCACGAATTCGGGTATACCCGGGTGTATTGAGGTTTGTGACTGTTTTCTGCCCGAGTGCATTGAGGTATTTTCCAGGCAGGGATTTAAGCATTTTATTCCCGCAGGCTGCAATACTGCACAGTATATATATATATACTGCATTACAATTCATGAATTTATGCCATCTGGTAGACACGCGAAGCATTGCAGCCTATTAAATCCTAATCATTATCATTTAACAGATCAGCCGCCCGTCAGCCAGGCATGAACCCAGGCTGGGAAGGCAAACACAACGGGGCTTGTCAGAGGTGAGGAGCGGCGCATTCCAGGTATCTGCCAGGTACATACTGGGTATTTGCTCGAATAAAGTGTGTCGGTGCAGTATACATACACATACTGTGTAGATGATACTTGCCCCCTCCTTTCTCCCAGGTGTCTCTCCACTGGGCTTGCTTCTGTGCGTGTGACGTCACCTGCATTTTAGCGGGAGCGTTTTTGTGGCCAGGCTAGACGCGATAGGGTGGTGTGTCTGGGGCGTGTCGGGGGTGTGGCCATGACGTCATGGAGCTGGTTCACCCTCAATGGGCGAACCGCTCACGTGACTTGGCTGTCGCGCCGTGGAATCAAATTTGATTCCTCAGGCACAGCGGACCCCCTCGTGCTGGCGCGCACGCGGTCTATGGGTGCGATCATTGCCTTAAAGCATTGTGATCGTGCCGTGCGCGCACTCATCCGCACAGTCTCGCCGACCATGGACGCGGCCTTAGAGTTTTAGCAGTAGTGCGTCAAAGGAAAGGGCGGATCTTGGCAATATTAATATATTCATTTCTAGATGTTTTCTTTGATCATGATGAGTTTTTGGACCGTGGTACTTCCCTTAGAGCGTAATAATCCTCCAATGCTAGAAAGAAGTATAGCTTAGTCCAGATTCACTTAAACAGTAGCCTGTCAGGTCATGGTCCATGTCATAACATAGCAAAGCAGTGTAGGAAGGTTGGAGCACAACTGAACACAGGAAGGGAAAAATAATCTGCGAGAGAGTGTGTGTCCCATAAAAAAGTTTAATGGATCAAGCCATAAACATACAGTGAGCCCACGGGCCCCCACCAACGCGTTTCGAGCAACGCTCTTTTTCAAGGTGCATATCGACCCCCTCTTACCTGGTCTCTGATATACACTTAGTTTCCCGCCAAAACGTCCCCGTCCGCTCGGCGCTAAGCCGCGTCACAAGTGGCGCGTCATGCGCGTCGCGCAACGGTGACGTCAGCGCGCACTGCGTCTATACAGATAAGACAAACTTTATTAACAAATGACAATTTCGTAATAATACACTCAAATAAGGCTGCAAACATACAAGACCTGGCTATACAATGCCTTTATAACATGTTAAAACCTATCTATTAAAACGTAAGGGGAAAAAAACGATGTCCTTCCTCAACCTACGGATATAAACATATACAGAAAAATAAATAAATCTGACACAAAATAAACACTTATAAAACTCAAAAATCGTAAATCATACATATACATAATGTATATATACCATGATTAACATCTGAAAAAACTAAAAAAAAACATCGTATAATGAACCATGGAGCACATTCTCCCATAATGTATATACAAATACTTCAAGAGTGATAATATCAAAATAAAGTATCTAGTTGTTTTATTTTAATTAATTTTACACATAAAGGGGAGAACGTGATCCAGAGGTGTAGATCGAAAAACCTGTAATGAATGGTTGAAAGAAACCGAGAAGAAAATCCTAGGGGTTTAATCAAAACATAAACTGATGAACATAACCATGGAGTGGTGAACAAGTAATACAAGGCAGTGCATAAATTTGAATATACCCATAAGTGTGTCAATAGCGCATCTACATAGTATTTTAGCACCGTTATACTCTCATCCACCACCCCATGTGTAATTATGTACATTCAAATGTTGTATGATAGAGAATTCTCTGGGATGAAGTACACAATTACTCTGACAAGTATTACGTAATAGCAGACAACAGGTTTGACAATAATATATTCGTCTATCCAACCATATTAATGCAAGAATGGACTAAGATCCCAGTCTGAATTTAGACCATTTGGTATCTTAGTATTTAGGGTGAAGATCCAATAAAGTTCTTTCTTGTCTAGTGAATCTGTTCTATATCCTCCCCTAATAGGTTTAGGAACATGTTCAATACCCCTGTATTTCAGATTTTTTATATTCCCCAATCTACAGTTGGTGAAGTGTTGGGCGACAGGATGGGTCAGGTCTCCTGATTTTATGAGTCTTATATGCTCTCTCATCCTAGCCTTCAGGGCTCTGGTGGTACGTCCTACGTATTGTTTACCACATCCACAGTCCAAGAGATAGACTGTGAATGTGGTATCACAGTTAATGAATGATGTTATGGGGAATCGTTGTCCTGTGCTATTTGATACAAATTCTCCACATGACTCCATGTGTGTACAAGACACACATTTAAGACACTTAAAGCAACCTTTAGGAAGATTACGGTCCTGACCTGGTACTGATGAAAAAAGACTCCTCGACACATAATTGGCTATTGTCTTAGCTCTCTTGAACACAAACCGTGGCCCTCCTAAGTATACCTTTTGAAGTAACGGATCTGCGGATAGGGTAGACCAGTGCTTCCTAACAATATTCTTTATACAGTTAGCCTGTGTACTGTATTGAGTTACAAACACCGGATTTACCTCATCCCAGCTTTCTTTTGTTTTCCTTTGTTTTATCAGGACCGTAATCTTCCTAAAGGTTGCTTTAAGTGTCTTAAATGTGTGTCTTGTACACACATGGAGTCATGTGGAGAATTTGTATCAAATAGCACAGGACATCGATTCCCCATAACATCATTCATTAACTGTTATACCACATTCACAGTCTATCTCTTGGACTGTGGATGTAGTAAACAATACGTAGGACGTACCACCAGAGCCCTGAAGGCTAGGATGAGAGAGCATATAAGACTCATAAAATCAGGAGACCTGACCCATCCTGTCGCCCAACACTTCACCAACTGTAGATTGGGGAATATAAAAAATCTGAAATACAGGGGTATTGAACATGTTCCTAAACCTATTAGGGGAGGAAATAGAACAGATTCACTAGACAAGAAAGAACTTTATTGGATCTTCACCCTAAATACTAAGATACCAAATGGTCTAAATTCAGACTGGGATCTTAGTCCATTCTTGCATTAATATGGTTGGATAGACGAATATATTATTGTCAAACCTGTTGTCTGCTATTACGTAATACTTGTCAGAGTAATTGTGTACTTCATCCCAGAGAATTCTCTATCATACAACATTTGAATGTACATAATTACACATGGGGTGGTGGATGAGAGTATAACGGTGCTAAAATACTATGTAGATGCGCTATTGACACACTTATGGGTATATTCAAATTTATGCACTGCCTTGTATTACTTGTTCACCACTCCATAATTATGTTCATCAGTTTATGTTTTAATTAAACCCCTAGGATTTTCTTCTCGGTTTCTTTCAACCATTCATTACAGGTTTTTCGATCTACACCTCTGGATGACGTTCTCCCCTTTATGTGTAAAATTAATTAAAATAAAACAACTAGATACTTTATTTTGATATTACCACTCTTGAAGTATTTGTATATACATTATGGGAGAATGTGCTCCATGGTTCATTATACGATGGTTTTTTTAGTTTTTTCAGATGTTAATCATGGTATATATACATTATGTATATGTATGATTTACGATTTTTGAGTTTTATAAGTGTTTATTTTGTGTCAGATTTATTTATTTTTCTGTATATGTTTATATCCGTAGGTTGAGGAAGGACATCGTTTTTTTCCCCTTACGTTTTAATAGATAGGTTTTAACATGTTATAAAGGCATTGTATAGCCAGGTCTTGTATGTTTGCAGCCTTATTTGAGTGTATTATTACGAAATTGTCATTTGTTAATAAAGTTTGTCTTATCTGTATACACGCAGTGCGCGCTGACGTCACCGTTGCGCGACGCGCATGACGCGCCACTTGTGACGCGGCTTAGCGCCGAGCGGACGGGGACGCTTTGGCGGGAAACTAAGTGTATATCAGAGACCAGGTAAGAGGGGGTCGATATGCACCTTGAAAAAGAGCGTTGCTCGAAACGCGTTGGTGGGGGCCCGTGGGCTCACTGTATGTTTATGGCTTGATCCATTAAACTTTTTTATGGGACACACACTCTCTCGCAGATTATTTTTCCCTTCCTGTGTTCAGTTGTGCTCCAACCTTCCTACACTGCTTTGCTGTCACCTTTGGAAGACCGGATGCACCTACCAGAGGAGGTATATCATGAAGACCATCAGATGTGAGTAATATTACTCTTTACACCTTTTTACTGCTCCACAGCGATATATCTGACTGGACACTAGCTAGTGGGAGTTGTTACTTATCCTAGTGGAACTCCATCCAGGCCATCGTGTCATAGTGGAAGTAGGTGTCATATCCAATTAGGATTATTGGTCTATCATTTTCCTGATACTCCTAGGATCTTCAGAAGTGGAATATTATGTTTAGGACTCTTTGTTGTTTTGATCTGTGTTTTTGAGCACCATACAGCAATTTTTACCATGTCATAACATAAACAGACAGGCTACTGTTTAAGTGAACTAAACGATAAGATGGAAATCCAACGTTCTAAAAAATATATGTAACCCCTCCTCAAAAGGAGTGTCACGTCAAGGGGCATTATTTATGTACCGGTGATGCTCATTGAATTTGGTTACATTTATCATTTACATTCTTCTCACAAACAGTTACTTTATTCACATAGAACCGCAATTACTCTGCATGCAATTACTCTAAAGCCACTGTATGAACATTTAGATAATGTGATTGTTTGTAATATACTGTGCTGGTAACGTATATTTCATATGTTCCAGGTATATCTTTTCCTCAATAAAAAGATATATAAAAAAAATAAAATAAACTAGACTTGCTCTACAGTATATACAATGAGATCCCCGATCTCCGTTTCCTCCTGGGAACATGGACCTAAAATCTTCCACCCTCACTATATGTACCTACCAGTGATATCACTGGCCATCGTGCCTACAGGGGGAGTGATTTGGAATCTGCAATGTCCTCCTATACCAGGTGACAGGCTAGGCACCTTCTAGAAGGTGGGCGTGGCATGGTTTTTGCATTGTGACCCTGCATTACAGGGGCATTACACTTTCTAAGCACATATTGTTAACACTTTAAGGCCCTTAACTTTTAAAGTGAAAATAGTCATCCCAAAGGACACACACACACACACACACATTCTTTTACAAGAAAAAATCATAGACAAAAAAAGCCCCATGTATTACCAACAGAACTATTTTACTCCTGGACGGTAACATGGAACAAAATAATTTGGTTATATCCATATATTTCACTGTCAGGTTTTGTTTACTGGAGTAAAATGTAGATAATAGCACTTATCCAGTGGTAAACAATGTTGGAGTCTAATTGAAACTTTTTTTTTTACCAATGCATTTGTGTAGCTTTGCATGTGTATCAGGCACACTTAAGTCTTGGCCAAAGGCATTTTTTCCATTTGGAACTGAAGTCAGACTACAGTACCAGCCGACAGTGAGAATTAAAAGCATGCAGACCTAAGTTGCCAGCTATTAAAGTACTGCAGACAGTTAGCCTCCAGTACAAGAAATGTCTCGCTTCTGTTTTGAGAATTGCTTTTTCTGGACAGCTGGAAGCCTTGAATATAGCATTTCTATGGTGTAACATTTCACAAGGCTTTAGTATCATTCAAAACCCTTTTTAGAGTCACAGTGATACAAATATATCTAAAATATACCTGGAGACTTGTTATGTCTTCATTTCTGGGCCATTTTATATAATGTGATTTCTTTATTTATTTTTTCTTAACCCCTTAAAGCAGCATTCCAATAATTTTTATATATGTATATTAAGCAGGGGTGTCCGGAGCTTAACAATGTTAAGTTCAGCTCTGGATACCCCTTGCTTCCTGAAATACTTGCGTTGGTGCTGCTGGGAATTGATGATTCTTTGATCTCCTGCAGCAAGCGGGCCAATAAAAATCCGCGATGGATGACATTACAGTTTCCTGTTGGCTCCAGTGTCGCAGGAGATTTAAACCTCCATATAGTTTACTCAGCTAGGGATGCTACTGGGGGCACCTTCAGAGGCAAGTATCTCACGAACCAGGGGGGTTCCGGAAGCTGAAATTAATACAGTTCAGTTAAAAAAAAAACACCTGCTTCCAACCTAGAAAACAATAAACCAAAGCTGAACTTCACCTTTAATGTTGGATGTTTTTTCCAGCAATGCAAATCACACCTCCTAAAAATGATGAAATTATAAAGCTACCGCATATGATTTGTGGCAGATACTATATAGCTTTTGTAAAAATATTTCCAATGTAGACATTCATTTCCTTTCCATTCTTTTTTGTGTTCTTCTGAACTATTTAATTAAGAAATCCGTCACATAGGCTCTGTTGTATACTAATCTAGGTTTACCATGTCTGTCTAACAAAACAGTTAAACAAAAGGAGAAAACGCATCTTCTCTGTACAAAGGATGAACAAAACAGCTACAGTATCCCTACTATAAATCTACTTTTTTTCCAGGGTGAATGTGATTACTACTGTACATGTCTACCCTACTGAATGGTTATAATAGAAATAATGAAGGAAACCAACTCAAATGTCTTCTATTTGCCTGTGATAAAATTAAAGTAAAAGGTGAGGAACTTATCATTAATTATGAAGATGAAAGCATCTGCACTGCTTAGAGTGAAGAGGAATATAAATGCCATGCCTTAACAGTCAAAGCTGATGCACATTCCTCCCTAATCCTTTTATCCTTTCATTAAAACACACTCAAGTTATTAGTGCTGATTCCCCCTTTCAAGATTACAAGATTTGATCAACTTTGTTCTGCAAACGGACAGAGCTAATCAAATAATCTGGAGGCATATGATTAAAACACAAATTAGGAAAATGTGAAAATAATGGAGATGGTACAGTACAAGAGATTAAAGTAGAAATATCCGTAGTCGAAGAGTTGTAAAGCAAAAGAACCAACAGAAAATGTTGTAAATATGAACAGTTTCTATTTATCTATGGTTGGAGGTGGACGTTGAAAGAACAGTCGTAATGAGCAGACCGACGACATCTTTGTATGTTTTCTATAAGTGTCAAATGATGTATGATTCTACATCCCCCTCTTATCAGAAGACAAGGAAGGTGTAATTTCTGTTTTTATTTCCAGTACCTGCTAATCCCAATTAATATGGCAAAGAGGGTGGTTGAGAGGGGTCATTTAGTGACCAGTGGCTCTCTAAGAAATGCAAACAAAAGAATGGATAACCGCACCAAAGTTGGTTACTCACGACTCCTACGAGATCAGTTAATGTGGATGCAAGAAACCTTTTTATTCATCTTATCACAGGCTTGAGAAAGAGTCATGTGGTTCACAAATGCTAAAACAAAGAGGCCGAAAGCACACCAAAGAACTGTTTTGAAAAATATGGTTTGTATTGTTAAAAAAAAAAAAAAATCCTCTAAAGGACGACATAATAAAACCAATTTAACATTGGTAACATAGCGAAAGTTACATAATGTATGTGCTTAGAAAAATGGAGAACACAGACCAGGATATTCGGATATGCAGCCGATGTGTTAGATGTAATGTGTCCGGACCACCAACACCATCAGCCGGATAAAAACAGCCTCCAAAAATGTTGGGTTTTTTTCTGCCCTGATCTGTTAAGTTGAATGAAAAAAAAAGTTTTTCTTCTACCTGATCTCATGGGTCTGCTTATCAAAACTTCCATGTGTATTTATTGGATCGTGGGCTAACGTGGAGTTTAGACTTTTTGGATTCAAAGCACCCTCAAAACTTTCTTTATTTTTTACTTTGAATGTCTTCAAATATATATCTTGTGACGTAGGCCTTTTTGGGCATTGTGACAGGGTGAAGTCAACCCCTATCAGATATGCCTGGGAAACATATGTCTGAGTGCTTCATCCAGCACTCAGAAGGTTAACTCAGGAGGAAGCTAGATAATCAGGATGTAAGCTGACACCTAATAGCCAGCAAGGTATAAAAGGATGTTGTTACTGGTAGTAGCTGGCTGCCTTAGACCAGAGAACACTGCTATGTGAGCTGTTAGCCAGAGGGATTGCACCAAAGTCACTACGTCAACCAAAGTAAGGATTGTTCATTTGTTTTTCTGACTGCTTAAAGTACACTTATGGTTTGGTTATGGTCTAGCCAGCAAGCCTGCTGGCCTGGTGTGTTAGTCCGATCTCCCAATGTGGAGCAGGTTTTATTTTGGTTAAAGGGACAGTGTACCCACATGTTATGTTGTGGAGTAATAAAGCCACTGAACGTTTTTCATTATCCTGAAACTACAGTACACGTGTGGACTGTTCTCTGACCTCGGCTACAGGCCGTCCTGCCACAGGCATGCTATTCATTGTCTTTTGGTGTGCTTATATGTTAAATGCACTTATTTGTGGCAATATTTGACTAATTGTTTTTGAAACAAAAAAGAGTGTGTTGTGTCAAAAACATACTTTTCTCACTTAAAATTATTAGCGGCATGTGTTGGTACAGTATGTCTTGTTCATGTTCTTACATCATGCACACAATTTATATTACACTCTATAGTGTGAGTCAAGTTGATATGTAAGGTCGTGGTCCCAGCGTTTACTGTAGCACGTGCGCCCGGAGGGGGGAGAGGGCGGCGCGTGCCCAGCACTTCACTGCGATCTGCGGTGTGGGAGAAGATGCTGGAGATTGCAACAGGGGTGTGTGTGGCTGGGGGTTTCCAGGGGCGTGGCCATGACCTCACGCGGCCGGTTCGCCCTCATTGGCTGAATTGCCGGCGGAGGCATGGCCACCCCTCCGTCGCAAGTTGTAAATTCAATTTCAATGTCTTTGTGAAAAATTGTAGTACAGCGTGGATGCACCTTCCGCGCGAAGCTGCATACTGGGCCCCAGCCCCACTGAGGGGCGGTGTTTGTTCACGCAGGGCACGTAGAAGGCACTGGGACCGTGGCCTTAGAATGCATGAAAAATTTGCGCTGCTACTTGCATTTGTGTTTTACCCCAAGAAAAACTTGATGGACGAAAGTGACGCATACTTGAAGTTTAATATTAGAAATCATTTACATATACGTTAGACAGCATTCGAACTCGAACTCCACCCCTTAGCTTCATTTTTTTTCTTTGTGAAAGAGTTGATGCACAACACACATTAATTGGTTTTATACATTGGCGCACCGAGATGCACTAACTTATACATAGCCCTCAGTGTTGTCCCCCTATGTATATTCTATTATATTTTGTGAAGCACTGTGTGTATGGTTGGTACCAAATAAAGAAATATATAAATACATATGTAGCCCTTGGCTACCAATCTGCCCTGTCTAACACAAACCCTGGTATTTGTGCAGACAGTGTTAGGGTTAATCTTGGCTCCACTGCAGTAAACAATTCTCTTGAGTGGCAAGGGGGGTGGGCCTGAGGCCTATGTGCTGCGCTATCGGGGTCTTAGACCTAGGACTCTCCCCTTGGGTACAAAAGGCACTGCAGATCAAAATTTAGGCAGGTGTTGCAAGTGTGGAGACAAGGTTCTGGCCACCTTCCTTCCCCTCCCGCAAGGGAGTGGGATACTACCCCTTAGTTCACCAGGGTGTAGGGGAGCAAAGGATAGACCTTTGGGGCCTCAAGCCCTGGGGTTGAGTCCAGGGACCCCAAGAGGAGTACCTGTTGTATGCTATAATTTACTGTTGTACTATGAAGAATACCGACCAGTTGCTGCTTTTATAATCCTCTATGTGACTGCAGTTTTCAGGGGGAGTGCAAGTTGGTTTTTCCTGCAGGGAGTGCACCCAGCACTGATGGGGTCTGTGGGGAATGGAGGCACTGCACCCATGTATGAGATGAGAGCTCTACTTCCTGAAAGTCTGTACTGTCTTCAGCCACCACCATCAGCAGAGACTCAGCAATCCTGTAATCCTCACAGGTACAGCACAACGAGAGTACAGGTAACAGTGAAATCTCCCAGAGGGTGGGGGAACACCTGTTACACATAGAAAAAAAGCAAGTGAAATAGGGAAATGAGAAATTACATTGAAACAAAATGAAATGTATGGGTAATGATAATATTGTGGGATATTAAGTATTTTAATCAATGTGCCACACGAGAGGTTAATAGTTTTTATGACCAGTTAAATCCATGGCCAGGCTTGTGATTTATAAGACTGGTTTATAGGACTGGTAGAATCTAGAGATAAGGACATCTGGTTTTGCAGAGGGGATTGAAATATGGCTTCCCTGACACTAGAAGGAACAAGGCCCTTTTAAATGACCTTGAAAGGCATTGTTTGGGTAGATTCGAGAGAGTATCAGGGGGCGAGGCTAAGAAGGTATTCTGAAAAGAGAACATTTATAAAATCTGAAGCTAACATGGGACTGACACCTATTCTCAAGTATAGCAAATAGATATTTATAACAGTTGCAATGAGACGGATGGAATAATGCCAAACCCTTCACGTTTATGAGGTGGCAAGGTGCAGATATCAATTTGTCGTTAAAACTTAGGAGCAAGACGGTCAAAATTAGTCTTGTTACATTTGGCAAACTCGCCTGAACCTATTAATATGAATCACGTTATTCCATGTATTATAGAAATAAAGTTAGGAGCGTGTTCCTATATTCAGTCAACGTTTAAAGTCCAAAGAAAGGTTTTTTCCTTTTAAGTCGTAAAACTGTTGAGCTGATGGAATGTGGCGGGCTAATTTTAGTTTTCAATTAAAGGCTTTTGGGAATAAAAACTTGCAAATGTGAATAGAAAAATTAGATTTCAACCAAGGGAGTATCTGACGTCAACAATACACATGAAGTTTATTACTTTCAGCTCAAGACCTTTGTGAGGAAGAAACCTTATACATGTTTAGTGGTAACATATAGGAATTCTTTGTTTATCTTTTATTTAATGAAATTATCTGCATTTGTTATAACTATGTTATTGTAATAACCTTTTTCTGTAACCAAAGCACTGTATTTTTGTATATTACAGCTGAACTTTAATAAGTAAGGAAACAGGTGGGTGAGGCGGTGTAGCTGCCTTGGGGAAAAAAATGCAGACCGGGACTCTTCAAAGTCAGTACAAAACTATTTAATGGCACATCACAGCAAAAGATCCACTCTTACGCATTTCACGCGACAGACCGCGCTTTATCAAAGAGTAAATCAAATAAGTAATACTTTTCGGTCTGAATGAACTGGTGTTTGCTTTGTAGAGAGCAAGTTACATTTTCCGACACATTTTGCTACAACAGATTTTTGTGTGTTAAGTGCATCGTTTTCTTAATAAACATAGAGAAGAGGCTCTGTACGGACATCTTTTAATAATACCTTTGGTGGTGGCAACGGAATATATATATATATATATATATATATATATATATATATATATATATATATATATATATATATATATATATATATCAGTGTATCTCGAAAGCTCGCACAAATAAAAGCATTTAGTTAGCCACAGAACGGTATCATCTATTTATTTTTTGATATATATATATATATATATATATATATATAACAAAGTATGGATAAATATGAACTAATTAGTACTTTGAAGTACCTTGCAAAGCAGAAAGGTGTGGCAGTGAGTTGGCTGTGTGTATTAACCCTGGTTGCATATATAAAGCACATGTTTAAAAGTTAGTGACGGATGGTATTTTTGAACGGTTAGAGGGGAGATATTATTTATTCGAAGGTCCATGTGTGGAGAAAAGTGAATCAGCTAGATCGCTGTGTGTGTATTAACCCTTGTCCCATATACAGTTTATCATGTGCTCATAGCTATGCCGTACCTGACAATATGCTTAATCAAACTCATCCTAAAATGACTTTTAAAATAGGAATTTTGAATGTTGAAAAGGGAGGATGTAGTCTGATCTTCATTAGAGTGTAGCTTCAACGCTAAAGAAGAACAAAAAGTCCAAGAGGGGCCATTGCCAAAATGTTCACGTATGAATCATTACAATTTCCCAGTACAGGATTGACTAATTTTCAACATTTAACAGCAATCCTACTTTGGCTCACCAGCAGCTGACACCATCAGTACTGGAAAACACATTTTTACAAGGTTGAATAGTTTGATCTAGGGGAAATGCCTGAGAGATTTGGTGCAGGAAGATGCTTACTGTAAGTCACTCGGCCCCAATTCTTTATCAATCCAGCACATTCAACAGCTATGAAATAAGGATAATTTTCAATATAAGAAGCAACTCGCCAAGCTTGCCTAGTTCATTCTCTTGTGTGCCTTATTACAAGTATGGGACGCCTGGCAAATACTAGGAGATGTGACAGTCTGATTTGAGCAGATACACCAGGTCTCACCTGAGAAAAACCTTTGTTATGGTATGTCATTGTATTACTGAACCAATTTATATTACTTGTCTCCAGCGTGACCTTACAAGTTTCCTATCAGAAGTTGTCATGAGGTTAATACACAAAAAATGACCTTTTTGTCTATAATAGGAATTAATGGTAGTAAGCTCTGTTCTTCCTTTGTTTAGCATTTTCCCCACAGACCACAAATATAACACACGCTGAAATTGTCTATTGTCCAATTGTAGGGTTTTTATCATCCTGGTAAATAGAATTTCAAAAATACTGAACACTTTGTCAGAACATTTAGAAAGAAAGCATTTCCAGCCTCCAAAACCAGGAAATAAAAGATCAAAAAGACATCCGTATATCCTAGTATGGGGACAGCTCTTACATCTTAAAAAACTGTTCTATGCTGTCCTAATGGAATAGTGTTGTACAAAGGGGGGCAATATATGATATTTATAAGAACGTACAAAAATTCAGTGATTTAAAACTGCAAGAAAGTACATGATTCCGAGAACAATAAAATTGCTATTGGATCTCAATCTGAAATAGCTTACAACAGAAACGAGACATTATTTCTGATGTGATGGTTTTTAAGGATAATGTAGCATTAGAGAAAGCACTTGGGAATAATAAATCCTTTGTGTTACCATTCTGTATATTCGAGGCTTCAGCTATGGAACAATGCGGCATGTCAGTCTGTGACATGCTTGGTTTCATTTACTAGCATACATTAGACAATGCAATTACTGGTTATTTTGAAGAACCTTCTACGGGTTCTTAGTGGAATTCAGTCCTGTTCTAAGTCAGAGGTGGGCAACTCCAGTCCTCAAGGGCCACCAACAGGTCAGGTTTTCAGGATATCTCTGCTTCAGCACAGGTGGGGCAGTCTTCGACTGAGTCACCTGTGTTCAAACAGGGATATCCTCAAAAACCTGACCTGTCAACTTGGGACCCTTGGGCGACTTATGTATGGCAAAACCCAAATTTGATATAGACTTTGAATTTAGAGATGTCTATTAATCAGACTGGTTGAACTCCTATACTATAAAGTGTATGAATATATATCATTGATTGAGTGCTTCCTGCGTGGAGACCATTACGGATGTATTCCCCTACCCTTCCCCATCCACCCCATTTATTTTCTGTATCCCTTTCCCCTCTCCCTCTTTTTATGTTTTGAAAAATAATAAAACACAAGTTGAAAAAAAAAAAAACCTGACCTGTTGGTGGCCCTTGAGGACTTGAGTTGCCCACCCCTGTTTAAGCTCACTGTACAATACATTTAGCAGGATTAGTCAGCTAATTGGTTAATTGGTTGAGCTGCTGACTCCTGATTTCAATGTCTTTTTACCTTTCTATACATTTTGTATGCAACAAATATTTTAATGTTCGGTTCTGGGAACGTATAAGGTCTTTTATAAAAAGCATGGCTCTAGCATAGCACACATATTTTCTATAAAAAAAAAAAAAAGGTAATTAATAGGAGTAGGGTGACATTTACCCTGAGAAAACATAGATATTCACTTCTGGCAAGAGGAAATTACAGCATGCCTTGTTAAATATAGAAATGGCTTCTGTTCAACAATTATATTAAAAAAAGGCTACCTACCAGCTGGTCAGTGCCATTACACTCCGGCAAAAACTAAATTAATTCCTCATTAAGAAAGCTTAATGCATGTAACACCTTATCTTTTGGTCGTTCAGCTTACTGATCCAAGTTAATGGTGGAAAAAAGGCCCTGTAAAATAGCTTACTTTAATAGAAAATGACCTGCCGCCTGCATTCTCTTTTTCTTTAACCTTTTCCCTGTTAAACATGCCTGCTGCTTCCGTTCAACTGCTTGCTCTACAGCAGCAGTGACAAATACTGGCTCACCCCATGATAAGAGACTTTGGCGTGCCCAAGAATAGCTTGTGATTACAGTATGTGAAGTACTGCTTGCGTATGTATCCCACCTCTTGTTGGTCAGAAGGGAGGCAGGACATCTGCTGGCAGCTGGCCTCATAGCTGCAAATTGCATTACATAATAGGCATTGTGACGGTAGGGGGTAACCAGGCTCTCAATAAAGGTCAAGCCCATGAATGGTTACCCCTGAACCGTGTATTAGGGTTCAGGAGTGTCAGCTCTTGAGCCAAGCAACAGTACATGCATAATGTGTAATTAGATTTTATGTGTTTTTGCCTTTCCAGGGATGCCAGCGAGAAGGGATTGCTAGGGTATGAGTTTCAAGGGGGGGTTTGCGGAGAAATTGTTGTCAGACTGTGCCTAGTAGGTTGGGGTCCGGAGTTGTCGGTTCCCCTAGAAATGTACCTGAGAATCATGCTTGATTCTCGAATACATGTAGGCACATTGTCCTGGAAATATCTCCCCTTGAAAACGCTTGTGTGACTCACCGCTAGGGTTCCCTGCTTCAGCACAGCCCAGAAAGGTAAATGGGGCATAGGGATGCAAAGTGTCCCGGTAACTATGAGGTGTCCCTAGGTTAAGGGGGATACCCAGTTAATGCCCAGGTTGCCCAGAACCTGTATTGGGGTTCATGGGCACTCCAACCCTAAGTATAAGGTTGTGAGGGGGCTCTTAGAGTCCAGTCCAAGTCTCTTAGATAGTGTGTAGGGAATAAAGGCTAGCAGAAAAATAAAGTGCAGCTTTCTATTCTATTCCCCATACCCAGAGACTTAGGATGTATTAAAAGTATATTTTATTAACATTGTTTTTAATGTGGTATATACTGTTGTGCACTGTAAATGAGCTGGGACTTTCAGTTGGTGCCAGTGAGTCTGCTGGACATCGGAGATGAAAGCCACCAGAGGATGCCAGGAGTGTGAAAGCCATTTGGGTAGCAGGGAAGGGCTCAAGTATCCATGTCCTGGGATGAATGGAAGTCATCCGGACTACCATTTGCCCCACCAGATTTGGAGGAGCCTGATCCAGCGGGTGGCATCTGAATAGCAAGGGACTAAGGTGGCAAACTCGCGCATGTCCCTTGGCAGATTCAGATTCCCCGCTTACCCGGCTTTCCAGACCGGCATCGCTCTGATTCACAGTTGAGAAAGTTCCCACCCTAGGATTGGCTGTAGTATTTTGTTAATGAACTCCAAAATAGTATAAGAAACCCCTAAGCCAATGAACGTTGAGATTTTCTGGCGCAATAAGATGGGCGGGCTTTTCAAAAGTGCTCTTGCGCGAATAGCAGAGCCCCGGCTTCAGAAAAGTCTGCCCGGAATATTTTGTAAGTCCCACTTTTTGTGCCCAAGTTCTGAGAATTGAACGTAGTGGTCGCGGCACGGGATTTCACACCGATTTTAGTTCCAGGATGGCTGGAGCTAAGTCCCGGTCAAGCAAAATCAAGTCCTCCGGAGAGAAGGGAGTGGTGGCGTCTGGAACTTCATGCCGATTTGAGTACCAGGACATTTCGGGCTAAGTCCCTGACAGGGTAAACTTCTTATTTAGATGTCCCTGTAAATAAGAAAGTCTAATTTTGACACCCAGACCCCCAGTAAGTGTGTCTTTTCTTATGTAGTTTGTGTATCATTGTGTATCATTGTGTGTATGCCTTTTCCTGTGACATTTACAATTTATTTCACTTTACCTGTTTTGCTCAATGAATGATCCTGCTAAATAGGTGTAAATGCCTGGTCTCCCGTGACAGGCATCCACAACAAAGGACAGGGTGGGTGTGGGGGCAGAAACCGCTTTCCTACTAGAGGTGGGCGAATTTATTTTGCGGATTTAGAACTGCCTTGGATCGTCTGATTCCTTTGTTCCACCGATTAGTCTGAAAAAAGCAAATACGATGTTTCAGATTTTTTACTTTTTAAGAGCGCAAATCCGAAATCCATGCTGGATTGTTAAAATTCCGTGTGTTTAAGAAGTATTGGCTTATTCTTTTGAGAGATAACACTCTGGCACAGGTATTGACCCCCACACCGAGTATAATTTTCACTAAAGCCACCAACCTCAAATCTTTAGTAGCACCTAGTTGCCCATTGTCTAAAAAGAAGTCTCATTCATCTCATGCAGTTAATGGCTTTTTCACATGTACAAGATGCACAGCATGTAAGTATGGTAAACCAGGTACTATGTTCAAGTCCAATGTCACTTTGAAAATTTATCAAATAAAATCCTTTATTAATTGCCATACATCTTATGTAATCTATTTGCTAACCTGTCCCTGTGGCTTACAGTATGTGGGACGCACAGGTAGGTCCTTCCAAAGAAGGATATACGAGCCTGTGTACAATATTAAAAAGGGTCTAATAACCCACAGTGTGTCAAACCATTTTTTGAATTGCCACAACAAGGACCCGACTGGTCTTTGCTGTCAAGCAATTGATATTGCTGCTACCAGTTGGAGGGGGGGTGATATTATCTACCAGATTAGCAGACGTGAAGCTTTCTGGATTTATGATCTTAAAACCCTCTCTCCAAATGGATTAAATCTAGACTTTGATCTAGGGGTCCTTCATATCAAATAATATAGGGTCTCTTAATATAGTGCAGTGTTGCACTTTTTAATTACATTATATTCCCCTGGTTTCCTTTTTTCTGTATGATTGTTATTATCATTTTTATGTTTAATTGTAGGAATGATTATAATTATGAGTTTGTTATTTTAAAATAATTAATTATTTTATTATTTATATATTATTATATTAGAATTATTATTATTGCATTAATATTTTGTTACTGCTATCTATGCAGTCTTTGATGTGAATTCATCTTCATTTTTAATATGTTTGTAGGTCAGTATGTGTGTATTTGGTAGTCTTAGTCTGTGTTGTATTGTCTAGAGCTGAAGTTTTAAACTTAATTGGTATTAGATATTTCTATCCAATCAGTGATAAGTGAAGTGTATATAATGGGACTTCACCTTCACTGAACCATTCCCTGAGGAAGTGACGTCAGTCACGAAACGCGTAGGGTCAAAGGTCACGGTGCCTTGGAGTAACACTGGTTGTGAGAAGTGTCAGTCAAGTGAAGCAGGAAGCAGCATCATTGAAGCTGCAGTGCTGGCAAGCAGGAGAGTGTGGAGTTCCCTTACTCGGCGTCCATCTTGGAGAGTGTTTTGAAGCTAGAGGGAAAGATACTACACAGGGAGCCCCTGAGGATCCCCACTGCTGCAGGCGTCTGCCCCACTTGGTTACACATGCTTGTTTTTCCAGTCCTGCTGTAAGTAGGGTTTTGGGTTTTAACCCCTTGATGACCCGCTGCAGCAGGCTCCGTCTGTTTTATTAAATAGTTATTTTTCTTTCAGCTTGATTGTTTTATGTTTGTCTTCTGTTAAGTGTTTCATGTTGTTTGTCCCATTTTAACATTACGTATTACACTATTATTTTTCTTTGTTTCTGTCCCTATGTCACGGACCCCTGGATTGGAGATCTTACAGTGATTGGAGCATTTGGATTATCTTCCCTTCCATCTGTTTGGATTCTTTTTTGGGCGCTGGTCTGTATATGTTGTTCGGATTTAGAACCGCCTCGGATCGTCTGATTCCTTTGTTCCACCGATTAGTCTCAAAAAAGCAAATATGACGTTTCAGATTTTTTATTTTTTAAGAGCGCAAATCCGAAATCCATGCTGGATTGTTAAAATTCCGTACACAGATTAATTCAGGGGGGGAGGGGTGGGGGGATATCTCTGTGGATTAATTAGTGTGGGGATTTTTAACAATCTGGCCACAGATTATTGAATCCGCTGATCGGATTCTTAAAAATCTGTCCAGATTGTATCTAATGGCGAATTTGGACTGATCTCGCATGGATTTTTTAGTGCCCAAGCCGCAGACAGATGTTGATGGGGGAAGGGGCCAGGTATGGTCTAAACAAAATCTGGGAAATTATGGGAAACGGATATGAACTGGATCCCCATCTCTACTGCCCCCCTAACCCTGGAGAATTTACTTCTTATTCTCCTCTTGATACATACACCTCATAAAAGATTAAATATAACTCTGACATTCATATTGTTGTTGCATTTAATTGCATAATTATAGTTGCAAACAAATGGTTAGCTCACTTTTAGTTAAGTGACCATTTCCGTCTTTTTGGAAATGTGACATTAGTCTTGTCCTCCCTCTAGGTAAAAGGAAGCTGCCACCTTTGTTTATTATTATTTCGCAATCTCTGGAAATGTCACAAAAAAGCTTTCAAGACCATTGTTTGTATTGTAAATGGAGCTGTTTTTATTCATGAAGGAAGTCACAGGATTTTAATTCTGGTATTTTCTAGGCACTGTGACAAGGCGCCCTCCGTGTTGGTGCTCTGAAACTCTCTCAGGTGTAAAGAAATTGTTGGGCCGAGTATGTAGTGTTTCATGAGGTTTATTTAAAATGCTGGGTTCCTTGCCTTAATTGACACAAATAGGGTGCTTACCCTTTAACTGACCAAACAAAAAAACAGAAAATTAAACCCTAGCTCCCACTGGAGCTCTAACTAATTTATAGGATGATTAGCCCAGCCCAGTGTTTCACGGACTTAACACCCCAACTGAACTACCTTGGAGCTGGTGTCACACAATGTAGATTCCTGCTTACATGAATGTCCCAATTTGCTAGAGTCCTCTGTGCAGGCTTCTTTGCCCTGTCGGAAACCACTTGCTCCCAGCCTGCAGTCTTGTTTCCCTGGTCTCTTAAACAGAGCCTGACTCTACCTCAGTACCTCAGGTGCAGCCAATTAGTCAGAGCTACAAGAATTAACCCTTCCACTGCTGTACCCAGGAAAAGGGGTTTTAGACATCCTTCTGCTTACATAAGCCCTGTCTATCACTCTATCACCAAGAAAAACTCCATAGTAGTTTTATGTAACACATTTCCTTATTAAAAGTTGGATTATTTATTGTACTTTATATAGAAATTATTATTTATTTGCTTGGGGATCCAGCACATTGTTCCATACACACAAAAAAATCACTGATTTGAAACCTGGCAACTGCAGATGAGATTGAAAGTGTAATATAACTGTCAAAAGAATCACAATAAAATAAGTACAGCTGAACCCCGTTCAGGGTCCACATAATGAGATAGCATTATAACCGGTATCGCAAAATGGCTACCGCACGAGGAATTACCTGGCATCTGCAGCTCTCTCAGGCTGCGTCCACGTGCGCAGCGCACATCTCCAAGGTTTTTTTTTTTAATAACATTCAATGCTTTATTGCAAACACACACACACACACACACACACACACACACACACACACACACCTCCTCCCTACACTAATAATTTTAACATACCATGCAGGAATCGAACCCATGACCCTTCATATACTGGTAGTGATTCTATACATCCTACACCATAGAATTGGTGTGATGTCATTGACTCTGTTATCACTGCCTTTCAGTACTGTCCAGTAGGAGTTAAGTTTGATAATAGAATCAATGGCATCCCACCAATCATATCGCTACCACTGTATGAAGGGTAATGGGTTCGATTCCTGCTTTGTATGGTATAATTAATAAATTATTTTTTAATATAATAAATTAAACATTATAATTAAATTAAAATAATAATTTTACCATACCATGCAGGTATCAAACCCATGACCCTTCATAAACTGGTATTATTCTCTACCTGCTACACCATAAGATTGGAGATGTTTTTAAATCGGGAGACATGCTCAGACCACATTATAAGCGGATCAGCGTTGTAGCGGATCGTTCTATAACGGGGTTGAGCTGTACTTTGCACCCTAACTAACCTCCATGGTTTTTTTTTTTACAGGATTGGAACCGAGTGGTCCTCTGACTACTTCCACCATACTTCCCGAGATACTTGCTGGTGAAGTTACCGGCAATACTTCCTGGTTTTTAAAGGGTATTTCATTGGCTGTCCAATTGGAAGCCACAACTGATGATGTTACAGCTTCCCATTGGTAGACCAGTCATGTGATGATGGGACGGAATGGGTGGAGTCAAAAACCAGTCATGTGATGATTTTTGTGACTACTCCCCTTCCTTCCCATCAGCATATGACTGGTTTGTGACGCCTCCCATTCTGTCCCATCATCACGTGACTGGTTTGGAGAATATTGGCACATTCTTTAATTGTCAAATGGCATTATTGTATTGTACGTCTTTATTTATATAGCGCCATAAATGTACATAGCGCTTCACAGTAGTAATACATGTTGTAATCATATAAATAAAAAATAGCATTAACTTGCACTTGTTTCCCAAATTTGCACATTTCACTAAAACAGGGACAAGTTCACACATATCTAAATACTAACCATTTGCAACAAACTGGGACTTTAAATGTGCTTTAGTTATTAGGGAAGTAATGATTTAATGGTAGTGTATCCACAACAATACTGTATACTGTCCTATTTTCTTAGCTTTTCTACTGTACCTTAATGCTGTAATCCTGTCAGTACTGGATACTTTAATAACGTTTTTGTTTTATTCCCAGGCTGGTATTCTCAGATTGGTTATAGTCATCATAATAAAAGAACAAAGCTTACTATAGAAATTTTACAGTGTTGGTAATATTTTTTAAAAAAATGCTCTCAAAATTAACTTGCGATCGTTCCTTTTTGTGCCACTTTTGGTCACTTTGGGAAATCAAACTTCTTATAATAGAAATCGCCCTAAAAGGTTGGTCTCTATTATCAATGCATGCAAAAAATGTTTACATGAATAGACGTGTGACTGTCTTGCTGTTAGCTTTGCAAACATTTTCGCGACTTTTGAAAGTCGCATATTAGTGAAATTGTTTGCAAATGCTCACACGATTTGGCATCCATGCAAAAATCGGCATAACTAAAGCACATTCACCAGTTTGTGGGAAAGTCACACCAAAGATTGTGTATTCTGCCAACTTTATGCCAATATGACCACATATAAGGAGCTATAGATAGCTTGGCACCCAATGCTGAGGAAGAATCTGACCCTTTTCTCACAGGCGCTAGTTAAGTAGGTCAGTTCCTGCTGCTCAGAAACAGCCACTCCCCAAAGTGCAGTGATAAAATACAGCTATGTTATAAATATAATGTACAGTAAGATGTTACTGCAAGCAATAGCTGCCTGCAAACAGCTTGCCTGAGGCCCAATTCCCACCCACACCATCACAGGATCGCTACCAACTTATCTGTGGCCTCTGAAGAAAACTTTCAGCAAATGTAAAAAGAGCAGCATAATTTCTAGAATAGTTTCCAGTATACAATGAATTTTAATTTAGGTTGATATTTCTATATCTTGTAAGACTGTGGCGAGTAGTAAATACGAAATATTCTTAGTTTCATGAATATATGCACATCTCTACACATGATTTCTTCTTTAATGACTAACATTTCTTTTAAAGCAGCATGTCATATTCATCTAAGAATTGCTATAATCACAGCCTGTTCATTTTCAGAGATCAGGTGGGTAATATTTTTCACAGAGCATGAACTGCAGTATTTTGTACTCTCAAAAGACATCACACTACTGCATTAATATAATATTGACAGACAAACTGAGGTTTGAGTTTGTAAGGTCGTTGTGTCTGATTTCACCCGAACTTCGGGTTACTGGGAAAAAGGATAGACACTAATTACTTTCACAACCCTTGGTACTCATTCTAATGGTTTCACCTTGCACTCAATTACCAGAAACAAGATGAGAAAAAGAACAGTCTTGGTTCATCAACTAGAATTTGGCATATACAACTTGATGGGGGAGTTTCGTGCAAGGCTCTTAATAAGTGTTGTCTTCTAACAGAATAAATGCAAGACTGATGAGTATAGATTTATGCCACTAAAAACATAATAATAATAATGGAAATATTTCTGGTGACACAAAACAATCTGAATTATTCTGACATATCAATCACCAAAGATTATGCCCAGGTTTGAAAAGGATATTATATTTCATGTTGCCTCTGCCATTTACACTTGTTCGTGCGGATTTCCTTCACCAGAATAAAGGATTCTGGGGAAGAACAGGTGATGCCAAACCAGATTTACTGCAGTCATCCAGACAGGGCCTGCATAAACAAACAGCACTGCATTACCAATGTATCTTGTACAGCAGGGGTGGCCAACTCCAGCCATCAAGGGCCAAATACAGGTCAAGTTTTCAGGATATCCTTGCTGCAGCACAGGTGGCTCAATCAGTCACTGACTGAGCCACTATTGGATCCACCTGTGCTGAAGCAGGGATATCCTTAAAATAGGGTTACCATAGTTGAACATACAAAAAAGAGTACACTCCACAGTGTGTGTGTGGGGGGGGGGGGAAGCGGTATTTGCACCAATATCTTCCAACTCACTTTGTATTAATGTGTTATACAGTATATGCTGTGCGCTACAGGTCGTCTATATTGAGCATCTATAAGAAATAGTGATGCGGCCTCAAAAGTGAAGTTTAAGGATTTCAATGTTATTGTACCTCTTTACAGTATATGTAGTGAGTCTTTTCCTTGCAGCAGTTCATTAGTTTTCTTTCTCCCCATGTGCCCACACATACTTCTCTGTAGATCACATTTTTCTCAGCAGTGGTTGATTGCTCTTTAAGAAGAGTGCAAATATTGCTGAGGCAGCCAGTTCATTCTGCATGTAACCATTGTGCTGCAGGGGCTGACTGCAGATTGGAGTGTCAGCCCACTGGGTCAGATATGCTATCCCTGTCATTTAATCATGTTATTTTATTTAACAGCACACATGGCCTCCCCCTGTCTCTCAACCCTGTAGATATCCCCCACTCTTCCTCCTTGTAGATGCCCCAACTCCCTACTCTACCCCTGGAGATAACCCCCCCATACTCTCCCCCTGGGGATGCATCCACTCCCCACTTTTGCCCTGGAGATACCCCTTCTCCCCTGCTCTCCCTTTGGAGATATTCCCCCTACTCTCCCCCTGTAGATACTCCCCACAATCTCTCTTCAGCACGAAGCTGCCGAAATTCAGGGCCTGGACCAGTGCAGGAGTGTGCCCAGATCCTGCACGGGACTCCTTTATGAGACACGTGTGGTGGGAAGGCGGCGCGGGGAGATGATGTTAGACAGGAGGCAGGGCCCGGCTGTGATACAACGTGTCCCTGAGCACACGCTGCACAGTCACATACAGAGAACTCATGTTTTTGACGGGAGGGTCCGACCCTCAGAATCCCAGACGTTTTTAGATATTTAAAGATTCTTCCCGGACGGCGATTTAAGGACTAGCGAATGTTGGAACACTTAAGAAATTTTAAAAATGACCCCAAACTAATAGAAAAAGGACAACCATTGACACCATTATTAAAACATATCAAGGAGGTCCACCAAGGTGATCCCAGTTCTATTAGGTTTATGGGGATTGAATGTGTTCCACGCAATTTAGGACAGGGGAATACTGTAGAGACCTCTTTTTATTAAAAAGGGAACAGTATTGGATTCACACTTTTGATTCTAAATACCCTAAAGGTTTCAATGAATTAATAGAACTCACACCGTTTCTCAGATAAATATTATTTTGTGCTGGTCTGTTTATAGAATATATTTTTACACTTTTTATTACTGAGTGTTTTTAAGAATATTTGTCATGAATTTTAATGTTATTTCTGTTATGTTAATTGTTGGCATTTATTTATTGATTGGAAATGTAAGACTGTGACATTTGTTATAATCTGTGGCATGTTAATCTGATTTCGGGGCTTGTTACGGCAATCCCATTGGTTGCTGCAGCCTTATTATGCATGTGAGTGACCTCTAACGTGACTCCTGACGAAGCACGCTGTTGCGAAACGTGTCAAGGTCACGAGAGGCCACTCAACGTGCTCACTGATTGGCTGAAGCAGGGAAACCAGGAAGCTCGAGCGGAGTAGCGATCTCCGTTGCTGGTGCAGTCCGGACATATCACCGTCAGCAAGCGGTCACCTGCTAGCGCTTTTTTTGGTTAGTACTGTACCTGATTCCTTCAACACAGTTCTATTACCCAGTCTTTGCATTACACTATATTTGGGTATTTACTTGCTAGTCTGCTGGTGTTTGAGACTTTTCAGTCTCTATACAGCTCAACCCCCTTATAACGCTGTGCTTGGGATCCAAAGAATCACATCACATAAGCGGATCGCATTAGAAATAATGTACAATTGTATTCATTGTAGAATAAAGTATTTAAGATACCAATAATCGTGTTGTAAAGTATTCATAATTACGAAAATTGGGAGCCACGCTTGCATCGCGTTATAAGCGGATTTGCGTTGTAACGGATAGCGTTATAACGGGGTTGAGCTGTATATGTGTTATATGTCTGTCTAAATTTGTATGTGATGAAGTAGGAGTATATACCTTACTGTGATAGCGGTTTTGATACTGTGTATCTGCTGTAATTTAATGTGTATGGTCTAGATAGACCTCTTATTAAAGTGTTTTATTATCCAAATCTATTTTATTTGATTTTATTCATATATTCTATATTGAGTATATATATATATATATATATATATATATATATATATATATATATATATATGCAGTGGAAGTGCTGTATGCTGGGTGATAATGGGGAAAGGCGGGGTTGCAGACCTGCCTAAGACATGCAGATGAGCATACAGTTATATTTGCATATTTGCTTTCCTGTGGAGGGTTTTTGTCACTTTTTTTACTCACCATAACTTAACTCAGTATTATGGTTTAGCCTATCCCATAGCCTCTCTTGCATTCCCAGTAAAATCAACCCCACACTGATGAGACCCATCAAGGTCGAAACGGCTGTCTGTGGGTAGTTTTCTGGGTATGCACCTTAACCCTGGCTGTGCTCAAAGCTGTGACCATGCAGCAAGCTTAAGCCTATAGGGAACCATGTTAAAAATGGTTATTGAGGCAAAAAGTGACACTGTGTGCTCATTTGCATGTCATTTCCCAGAATCCCTTGCTGCAGTGGAAGTGCTGTATGCTGGGTGATAATGGGGAAAGGCGGGGTTGCAGACCTGCCTAAGACATGCAGATGAGCATACAGTTATATTTGCATATATATATATATATATATATATATATATATATATTTATTTATTTTTTTATATATATATATATATATATATATATATATTAATTTCTGGTGCGCTTTGTGTGTATATTCTAAATGTATGTACATAACCGTACTTAAAACTTGACCTTGGTCACCCTTGAGGACTTGCTTTGGCCACATGTGTTATAGAGGGACTTGTTATATATGCAGGGCAGCAGAGATGAGGCATGAAGCATTGAAGACAGAGCAGGGGCAAAAATAAATTCACACACACAAACACACACAAATACTAACAGTATACTTGAATTGGCTGAACTGTCGACATTAACATACTGTCTGCATGTTACATTGAATCAGGATGTTAGAGTAATGCAGGCTTATATTGTACCATCAAAATTGAAACCACTCATGATGTGTTAAAAGATTATTCGATTTCAGTTAGCAAATAAATATTTTGGTCGTTAGAAAATTAACATGTCAAAGGGTGTGCCTCACTAAATCATTTTTATGCCTGTCAGTTCTCATAGCCATACGCCAAATAATGACTATGTCCGTTTTGTGCCACATTTTTTGATTGTGTTTATTGCTGTGGAAACAAGAGCTCAGATTAACACACAGATTAAAACACCAATTTACAATATTTCTATTTGCATAATTAGATGGCTCTGAATAGAATTATGCATATTTTTATTGTCAGGCAAATTTACTTGAATAGAATGTGAACTACATTTTGATGAAACATGCAATATCATGTGCATTGTGGGGCTATTTATGTTGCATAGATGATCAAAATATGATGGGTTTGCATTTGCCGGACCCATAGAAATGCAATCCTACCTCCCACCAGTACAACCACTGTACACTCATTTATGGAACAAAACTGAAACCATTGATCATCAATAATTATTTTCTTGGATGAACACTTGGCACCCGAGTCAAATGGAATTTGTTTCTCTGTTCTAACCTCTTATCCAAAGCCAAATGAAATGGGAATATGATTTAGTCTTGCTTAGAAGGTGAGCAGACGACAGCGGCTGTAATCTAATCAGCCCCCTGCTTAGACAATGAACTTTGCAAGATTCCAGAGGTGGAAAGGACAGATCTAATTAAATTGAGAATGTGTCGAAACAATTTGTACGGTTCAATTTACAAAAAAGCAGATGACCAAGAAGAACACATGCTCATGACCGCATTGTTCATATTAATTGGACAAGAGATTGGGTTTGACTCCCAGAATATAAGAGCAAGCCAGCAGCAATATATGTTAGTAAACCAGACCTTTTAAAACCTTTCCATTTAATAGTGTATTTATATTTTACTGTATATAGCACCAGCAATGTGCAAAGTGCTGTGCAAAGGAGGCCATACAATACAGGGAATTATAATACAATAAGGGCAACAGACATAATTAATCAATAGGAAAGGAAATCCCAGCTCCTCAGAGCTTCTCTCTATTACAGTGGGGTTTTTTTTGTCTTTATTCCTTTATTGTGTGCTGGGGACCCCTGTATATAACACTATTAGAGAGGGTTGGGGCTCCTTACAATGCGATTCTTGTCGAAAAGGTGAGCGCATAGGAAAATAAATAAATAAACACTATGTAAATATAGCCCACTGAATGAAACATACATACACACAGGGAATAAATAGGTGATAAAATATAAAAAAGGCTAAAGCCAGATCTTACTCACACGAACAAGTGTGAGACAATCATGTCAAGGTTTCTTTAGAGAAATCCACTTCAAGGGGTAGTACCCAGGGTGATGTGGGGGTTTCTGATAAGAGCAGTTCACGCCCTCTGGTGAGCTCCAAACAGGGATGAAAACGCTCAATGAGTTAAAAGTGAATTTATTTAAACAACAGGTAAGTTGTCCAAAACAGAGCAGCTATGCCGACACAGGGCTACGCATTTCGTGAGCATCTCTCGCTTCATCAGGTCCTTATGAAGCGAGAGATACTCGCGAAACGTGTAGCCCTGTGTCGGCATAGCTGCTCTGTTTTGGACCACTGAAGGCCACCGTACTTCCTGAAGGAGAAGCTCATCTGCAGGCCCTGCGACCGGACGCGGCAGCAAGGGAGATCCTCGCATGAGCTGACACTAAGGAGACGGATGCCGGAAGTGTTTTACTTACATGAAGTTCCTATACTTACCTTTTGTTTAAATAAATTCACTTTTAACTCATTGAGCGTTTTCGCCCCTGTTTGGAGCTCACAAGAGGGAGTGAACTGCTCTTATCAGAAACCCCCACATCACCCAGGGTACTACCCCTTGAAGTGGATTTCTCTAAAGAAACCTTGACAAGATTGTCTCACACTTGTCCGTGTGAGTAAGATCTGGCTTTAGCCTTTTTTTATATTTCATCACCTATTCCCTGTGTGTATGTATGTTTCATTCAGTGGGCTATAGTGTTTATTTCCTTGTTTTCCTATGCACTCACCTTTTCGACAAGAATCACATACTGGTGGAGATCAAGGAAGGATCTCATCAAGGTTGAGCTGCAATTTGAAGGGCCAGCATACCACTTTTGTGTTTTTAGGCTCCTACGTGTGTTTATATACATCTATATATTCTTAAGTGTTAAAGGGGAGCACCATAGTTTCTCTCCACTGTTCCTTACAATGCATCTGATCTCAGACACGTTATTAGAAATATGGATGGAGTTGAGATGAGCGCATGTGAAAGAAGAAAACACAAGAACATACAATATATAATAAGTGTATACAGGGCGTCAATTTGCAGTGATGTGAAGGGCAGGGAATAATAAAACTATGTGTACTCACACAGGCATGTGTGAGCAAAATCCCTCAGTGTTGTCTTTGGATACTTTCCTTCTGGTCACTAGGTGTGGTCATCTGCTGGAGTAAGCCTGATATGGAGAACTCGTGAACAGAAGAGAGGCACAGAGTAGCCCCAAGTCAGCAAAATTGCAGGGGTGATTGCCAGGAAGGATAAATGTAAATAATTAAAATAGTATAATATACTCACACGGGCATGTGTGAGTAAAATCACTTAGGGTGGTCCTCTGTGCTGATCCTGATGCTTCTTATAGTCATGTGTTGATTCTAGGCAACTGATGTATGCTCATATGAGCCGTTGAGGACAGGGAGGAAGCTCAGAGGTCCAAAGTGAGTGATGGAAGGGAAGAGGGTAGGGGGATGGGGAATGGGAACACACTGATGGTGCCAGTGGAAATAGTAAAATACTAAAATACACTCACACGGGCTAGTGTGGGTGAAGATAAATAAAGCAGTGCTTGCGACAGGCTTTCCTCTGTTGGTTACGTGTCCGCGTCTGCAGTCCAACTGCAACCAGAACTGTGTATGGAACAGAACTATGGAGACCACCTTTATTATTTTATATGTGTCTCAGAGCTTTTCTTTAATTTGTTCAAATAAACTGTATTTTAATCACTTGTACTGCCTGGCTGTCATCCTCCCTGGGTTTCCACCGCGAGACATCACTAAATGTGACGAAATGCGTAGGACGTGTGACGT
The DNA here is from genome assembly GCF_040206685.1 of Ascaphus truei. Taxonomy (NCBI): domain Eukaryota; kingdom Metazoa; phylum Chordata; class Amphibia; order Anura; family Ascaphidae; genus Ascaphus; species Ascaphus truei. Next base: position 415,837,387 of record NC_134483.1, on the reverse strand, counting down.
CATCACGCAGTGACACACGGACGACAGGTGGGGCTTTCGCTCAGGACTGAGGCTTGGAACACACTCTAAGAAGCACCACACATCCCGGCTACCCCTCTCTACTCCTCTCCACTCCTCATGGTGCCGCCATCACTCGCGGCCATCTGAACATTGTTCTCGTCACCTGGACATTCTGTGGCACATTTGTGAGGAGGTAACTTTGGTTTCTAGGGGCACAGCACATTGTGTTATCTATAGCCGGTGGGGTGCAGCGGGGACTACTTCCATTGCAAGATTACTCTGGGGATTGTGTGAGATTTACAGTACCATTCATCAGTTACCATCATTTTTCATCTGGTGGATGTGACCCCATGTTCCTGGCTACCTGTCTGACTGTCCATATACCAGCGTCCATCTGCAGTCACAGATTGTCTCAACTGAATGTGTTTTTTACCCACCATGCAAAGTTCACCTTTCCTGTCTTACCTTTAAATTCTTTATGGGCAAGCTACCCAGCTACCTGAACAAGCTCCTCACCCCTACCACATGCAGCACTTATCACCTGAGATCAGACTCCAAAAGACTGTTCATGGTCCCAAGGCTCAACAAAGTATCCGGCCGTTCCTCCTTCTCTTTCCGTGCACCCCAAAACTGGAACAACCTACCAGAGACTCTCACATCCACCACCAGTTTAAGTTCTTTCAAATCTAAGGCTGTCTCACATTTTAATCTAGTCTGTAACTGTTTCATTCACCTATAATATATATTTTTTTTAACTGTGCATGCAATGTCTTGTATATAATTTATACCCTGTTCATTTATGTAACTGTATTTGTAATCATGTATTATTTGTCTTAACTCTGTGCCCAGGACATACTTGAAAACTAAATTCCTTTACTTAATGTTTTATAAATAAATAAATAAATAATGTGAGTATAGGTCATATTTACTAAGCAGTCTTCTGCAATAAAGCACCTTCCAACGCTAGAAGTCAGTGGCTGTAAGGTGTCTCCCAGCTCCAGAAAGTGTCGCAGTATGGCAGAAGATTGATTAGGAAATATGGGAAAATATGTCCACAGAATTCACACAAAAATCTTATATTGGATTTTTTTTTTAAAAACACATATGTAACAAACTACTATGGCCCATATATACTGAGCAGTGTTATGCCATAAAACTTCTCCCGGCACTTGAAGACCGCCCATTGGCTTAAATGGACTGAAATGTGTCTCGCAGTGCTGTATGGTGTTTTATGGCAAAAGAGTGTTTTGTATATATGGCCCTATATTAAAATATACCTACCTAAAACATGTGAGATCTCTGTACAGGTTTGTTGGGGTTCTTTTGGTATTTTTGTTAAGTTATTTTTCTTTTCTTTGTATGTTTTGGACATGGTATTTTATTATACATACTGTATATGAGGGGGTCTGATTTTTTACAATATAAAACTATTGAGTGATTTCTGTGTGCATATTCTCCGGCGTATTTTTTAAATAAAAGGCTCTGCTAAATATCTGAAGCAGACAGTGGGCAGCTATGCACCAGGACATCACTAGACTTCCTATATTAAATCTTAGAAACTTTGTAACAATTACTTGCTATTACCTTTTGAAGAATGAATGCCTGTTTTAATTCATATTTTAAATGCATGGTTCATGTTTTCTAAGGCCGAGTCCATAGACGGACAGGCCGCGCTGAGGCGTGCGGACGCTCCGCGCTGAGCCCCTGCATCCTCAATGAGGATGCCTTGAGAGGGGGCTCACGCGAGCGTCCGCAGGCGTGCTGACAAGATGGAGGTTTCAGCCGAGCGCCAAGCTGTTTTTCAGCGCGCTGTTGGCTGAAAACCTCCAATCACAGCACAGCAGCGTCAACGTCACGGCGCCGTGACGTCGGCGCCGTGACATTGACGTCAGTGCATCGCGGCCGATTGGCCCAGCGACGTCACTGCCCCGCCTCCAACCACCTCCCCCCGGCTCCCTTCGCGCACGTTGGCTCGCCTGCAAGTCCGTGCAATCGCGCTGACTGAAGCAGGTGAGCCTCAGCTTTAGCGCGCCTCTGCTCTCCCCACCCCTCTATGGCCCGGGCCTAAGGAGAAAATATATTGTGTGCTTCACGATCTGGTGACTGCTCCTCAGGAGCACAGAACGCGATCTCTCTTAGGCAACGAGCAGATAGCATATGATATGGTCACTACATCATGGGGTCCCTGGAGTGCCAAACCCTATGACATGGTAGCTATGTCAAGGGGCATTGAAAGGGTTAATATGGTCCTAGTGACGTCATAAATATATTGGTAAGCCAAGTTTACAAAAGGTATGTTAAGCACCAGACTTGATGAATTACAGTATAAATTTGTCAAAACTACCATCCGAGAGTTAAAGTGCAGCACATATGATTCCTTTAATAAACTATCAATGTAGTATTTTGTTTTTTTTTGTAAACCTGTCATGCTGTCTTATACGGTTTAGAAAAAGATCTATGGACATATTCAAGGTTAGATGCATGTATTAAGATACAGTCCAAAATAAAAATTGAGAAGCAATAGCAATTGTATGTGAAATATTATGCCACTGACAAGAGCAGTCAAATGAAAATAAAACATTATGCTATTTACAGTATCATACAGTATTTGGAAGCATATACCTTTGTAACAAACTGGCAGAAAGTGATGGCGCTCAATTAGTAAATATGTCATAAAAGTTTAGTAATTAATTTACTAGAAGTAAATGTATATACCAGGTATTAGAGTATTAAATATATAAAGTGCTTTTACATGGTATTGGTGAGCTTAAGTACTGAACTCCCATAATCATGGTTCTCCTCATGGTGTAAAAGTTATTTTTTGAGAAAACGTATTCAGAAGATTCTTGCATTCACAGCATGAAATAGAAACGAGGCATGCTAATTCTGTGAAATTGATAATAAAAAAAACAGAATAGAAAATTGGAGGGCATATTGGAAGCCTAAAGTCATTTGGGGGAGTAGTGATTCCAGTCCAAACGTTCAATCTGCCCCGCTGCAGTAGGCTAATCAGTTGCAGCTCACCCCTGCCAATAAATATCCAAGTCCTTTCCAGTTAATTTTCTAACTGGAAAATCAGAAGCTAGTCCTTCACTTCAAGCCTTTTATTAGGCTTTCATACTGGGGCCTCAGATCAGCAATGGGCTGTTTCTACTTTCTTTTAATCCAAAACCCAGTTTGTACGTTGCAGTTTGTATTGACTGTATTGGCCTATTCTTCCTTAGTTTAGCAGGTGCCCGGTACGTCTAACGTTGTGTCATTTCTATTCCTTTGGGAGTTCCCTCTTACCTATCAACAGTGAAATTGAATCCCATGCTTATCCTCTGCTCCTTTCCATACGCCAACCCGCAGCATTTACTCTCTATGCCTATAGTTGCAATCTGCTCTGCTACACTACCTAATCTATCCATCTCAGCTCCACCTAGGTTATGGTCTGAGCTATTCACTGTGGTCAAGCGAAGATGGAGAGAACTAACCACCCAGTTGAACGGCGGATGCCAGAGCAGAGAGGAGAAGGAGTGGAGCCAGAGAGCAACTAATGACGTTTTTTTTAATCTGGTGCCAAAAGCAACTGAGGCAAAGACTCCCAAGACGGTATTACTTCCAGGACTTGGTGTAGGACACCAACATCGGAGTAGTAGCTGCGCGGTCGTCCGGTCTGGAGCACCAGTGAGATCTCCAGGACATACAGTACAAGTTTCTGTGCCCGCATCAACCCACACCCATCAGTGTTTGATCACATGTAAGTGAGCAATATTATTTTTATATTTTGTACCAATACAGTTTTCTTATACAGGCTGTGCTTGTCTGTTTTCTCATTTGTACTACAGATACTTGTGGTCATATTTACAAAGCAGGGCTATGCCATTATACACTTTCTGGGCCAATTACCTGAATGATCATGTTGGAGACTCATCTCCTAAGTTATATTATGATTGGCTTTTCTCTTTACCACCATAGGCCCATATTTACGGTGTAGCTATGCCTTAAGACACCTTCCAACTAAGTGAATTCAGGTTAATGACACTGGAAGGTATCTTCCTATAGCCAGAGTGTCATATAACTCTATGCGTGTGTAACGGGTATTCCACCCCACCCAATCGCATATATAGTGTGGGTGCGTAGAACATATAATGTTACCAAGTGTGGTGCGTATACCTGTCAGGCTCACAGGAGGCAGAGCCTCCGCTAGTGAGAGCCTGGGGTGAATCCTCTGGAACGTTTCTTTTTGTTTCAGCGCCTCCACCTATGTAGGATTCTATGGGTATGTAGAATAACCCTAACATAGGAACCACATGCAAATAATCAGTACACCATATGTATGATAACCAATATCTTTTTTACTTGTGCTCACATGAACCATATAACATCAACATAATAACGGGTGTCCCTCTCTAGAGGAGACACTGACTCTTGCGTCTCGCAGGACGCTCCCCCCTACACCGGGTGATCCCACCCCGTGTCCATCAATCCATGCACAATGTGTCCCGCACTCTTTAGGTGAGAATATGGGTGACTGCGCAGTCACTAACTAATGGAACTGTTGGTGCACTTGTTGACAAAAGGGGTTACCTGCCGAGTGCTCCTGCACTCGGGCCTGCAACTACTTCTCAAAGGATCTGTCGACCTGGATCCCGTCTGATCCGGTGGTTCCTTGCTTGGGGTCCGCCAGGGGCGATCCCACCCTGAAGATAGTCTCTCTCTGGGCACAGACTTAAGCCCACGTCTCCTGGCAGGAAGCGCAGCATCCGCTGAGTGCCTATCTAACACTGGCACTCTAACATGACACGGTCCCTCACCTAGGGCCTGTCCCTGGAGCACCACTAACTGGGGAGTGAGGACCTACCTGGGACCTAAGGGGTTAACTGGCCTATCCTGTCCCCCTAGCTCTCCCGGTCCTGACTGTAGCTAACTAGTACCTAGTACTTGCAGTAACGCACTGCCCCCAGGCGTCTACCTACTATTGGCTAGACTAGTGCAGATCCTCTCCAGAATCCCTGACCTCGTTAACAGGCTATCCCTTCAGGCATCCTACCCCTAGCGCTACCTCAAGGTGACTGGGACCTAGTACTTGGTACGTACAGCAACTGGCTGCACAACACGGTGCCTGCCTGTCAGACCTCACAGCACTAACAGCCGTGACTCTGACAAGGCAGCACTCACACTAAGGGCAGAGTCCCTAACTGGGGCTGTCCCTTATAATTACCCCCTAAACTGGTGGGGAGTTGGGGCCTACCTGGGGTGTGGGTACCTATCTGGATGCAGGAGCTGCACTCACTCTCCGCACCCTTGCTTCCCTCACAGCTCCCGGACTCCAACTGACTGCGTAGCTGCAGCCCAAACAATGTATCTCTTCTCCTCTGCCAAGTCATCCTAAGCCCTATTGGCTCCACTAAGGCACCTGGTATGCTTGGCCCTAAGCCTCATGGGAGTTGTAGTCCCGTGGAGGCTGCAATTACATTGGGGCCGCGTGCGCGCCTTCCCTGCGCCTGTGCGCATCCCTAATGGCCGCCGGGGGCTTACTGCGCATGCGCGAACTGGCGCAATATGGTGGCGCCCTTACCGCCCGGCTCCGGGAGTGCCGGGAGCCCTGTGATGCGCGCGCGGCCTTGGCAACCGGCCGCACGCGTCCCCGGCAACCCCCGATCCGGGGCCTGACCGCCCTCACCCCTGCGATCGCCGCGCGGTGCCGCCATTTGACTCGGCTGCACCCGCGATCGTCAGCAAGGGGGGTGCTGACAGGCTGGGGAGACATGGCTACACGTGTTATCCATATTTCCTAGCTACAAAACTGGGGACCTTTTTTCTTTGATTAATATGGTGCTATTTATTGTCACTTTTTGCAGCTGGGATACTTTTACAGATAGGGGGGGGGGGGGGGGTTAATGATTACACTGACATAGTTTTGACCAGGGCACTATCACACAGAAACTTTATTTGATTTGAATGGGTATTTCCTTGCGTTAGTACCCAGATTGGCACCATCACAATTTAACTAATAAACCCTAGTACCTCCACCTGTTTAAGGATTGCCTGAAACTATTTTTCTAAATCTTGCCACTACAATTTATGCTACTTGCATTTAGGCTTAACTTTCTGAATTCGTACTTGACTTCTTCCATTCTTGCCTTAGAATTTTTAATTGGGAGCCCTTAGTAAGTCTTCAGCCCCAATCTCCGTTTAAGCCATGTATAGTAGTGCAGCTCCAATTTCTAGTTTCTATTTTGGTCCTGGAGAAGTTTAGATTCATTGTATGTGTAACTCTCCCTGGCCGGCTCCAAGGGAGTTTATATCGGTGTGTAGTGTTTGGCTACTCAGCATAGTTGACCTTGATTCGGGCGGCTGGGTGAGGAAGTTGCAAGGGTGAAAATGATGGGTGCCAGGAACTTTTGATCTTTATTCGGGTCCCCAGGCACAGGGACACCTCACACACATTTGACAAGTTGTACATTAGTTTACATACTCATGGTTACTCATTGGCTCATGCTTCCCTAGGTGCCCAATCTTAATAATAAAAAAGGGAGGTGCATTTACTTACTTGCATTACTTGTATTGGACTGGGCCCCCCTTCGGGGTAACATCCGTTGTAACCCATCTAGTTTGGGCCTTTACTAGATCCTGGCCAGTTCTGTGCAGGGCACTGTCCCTATCTGTAACATAACAAACAAGGGGGGCCTGATCTCTTCTTTTACTTCATGAACATCATCCCTATCTGACTCACTGAGGCTCCTCTTGGCCTCATGGAACCTATCTTTCAGAACCTTCCTCCTAACCTATATACTCCCCTGTGACATCAGTATCCCTGTGGTAACACAGGGTGGGGCCCATCATATGCTATTCAGCTATTAACCCCGTACAACAAACCGTTAAACCCATTGAGGCGGGTGGGGGGGGCTTACATATGTAAAAAAAGAAATCCTCACACCAAATCGAGCTATCATGCCAGTTTTACCCCAATTCTCTATCTGTGTTTGTTCAATTCTGTCTTTATCCCACTTCCCTCAGAAATATGCTAACTACACTGACTGTTCAGTGCCAAGCTTTAGAATGCTTCAGCTCTCATTCATATGAGTGTAACACCTCGACCCCCAGCCAATAGAAGAGGGGCACAACGAACTGTCCCAATGTGTGTGTAGGTGATACTCAGCGTTTACCTTAAATCACAGGGTGCTGGAATTTAGTGCAGGGCTGTGGTGATGAGCAAGAAATGAAAAGGGTGCCAGGAACTTTCTTTAACTTTATTAATAGTCTGAATTTCAGGCAGCAACATAACAGGTTTTCTTTGGTTAAACACTTTACACTCAGGTTTCCTCAACCATGGGGTTTGTAGGTAGAGTAGATTTTTTGAAGCCTTTCATCTACTGCCAAAGACAGAGCTGGAACCTTTTCATGCAATCTTAGCAGCTCTCCCAGTTCTCCTCAATTAGCCTCTACTGTCGCAGGATCCCTCTTTAGTGTATTGTCTGAATAGCCCCCTATACTGGGAGACTTGCCCTAACCTAGAAAACAAGAAAGGTTGCTTACCCCTACACAGGGTTAAGAACCCTGGAGATCCTCTTAACGCGGGTCCACTTCTGATCTGAGGAAAGATATCCAGGTCCCAACTATTTATAACCTTTTCCCCGCCCTTGTTTCTGGGCAGGAAAACAGTAGGCCTTACTACTAAGTTCTCCCCTAAAGATTTAACTTTTTCCAGTACCTTCTGGAAACAATTAAACTAGCCAATCGCCATCAATGGTGACTTGCAACATGAAATAAGTTACTTCCCTTTAGTTATTGAGTTGGTTACAAACTAGGGCCTGTAAGAGTAAGTAACCCCTTACCTCCCTATAGGGACCAGGATGTACTAAGAAAAGTCTAGCATACCACAATGGTGGTACATGAGTAAAGGTGTTCTAAAGCTTAGCCCCTTTTTGTGCATCTGGCCTACAAGAGTTGCTAGCTCATTTTCGATGCTTCCTAATTACCACCAACCCCTTATAATGTACGTGTAAATGCATACATACAGAAATCACTATGCAATCAGTAATTGTTTAGTTTGGGCAGTATTCTTTCCAGTTGCGAAATAGGATAAAACATTTACTAATTGAACCATGTACTTTACAATCACCACTGTGCAATACATTTGAGGTTCCTTAGCAGAATTAGCATGGATTTGATGCACAGGCACGCCCTTAATGGCAATATACTTAATTTCCACATATCTAAAACTAGAGATTGGCAAATGTGTCAAAATGTGGCATGCACATTTTCCATTTCTTCGCAACCCGCGAATATTTGCTCAAACATTTTGTTATAAAAAATGTGTGCATGCATGCAACTCCACCTTTCGCCACTAAGATTTGCTTCAATTTAAAAAAAAAATTGTTATTCCCTCCCCCGTGAACTCAGGCCACTTCAGTAGCTTGGTTGCTCTTGCTTGAGACTGTCATCCCGAAGTCGAACAAGTCCTGTTACTCCTCCCAAGGATCTTCAGACTGATGGCCAGGAAGCTCCGAGGGCTCTTTGATGCCGTCCTCATCAGGGTTCTGGACGTCCTCCTCTTCTTTTCTTCGGCCAGAAATGAAAAGTCCAAGAAAGTCCAAGACTTTGTTTTTCGGCCGCAGCCTACTCACCAGGTTGTTTTTTCTCCGAAGAGACGTGACTAGCCGTGCATAACTGCATCTCCACATCTCCTCCGCACACACAAACACAAAGTAAGTGCTATGTGTAAAGTGGGTGTACTGCTACAGTGACCATAGCAGGACACCAAGTGCTGCGTGTCAGTGCCAGAGCACCCCAGGGCAGGTTAAAAAAAATTGTCCCCCTTAGCTAGAAGGCCCAGGAACTACGTGAATGAGGGAAGTAAATCCATAGAATCAAGGGTCTAATGCTGGGAACTGTTCCACGTACCATTGTATAGCTGCGTTAGGGTATAACCTTGTCCACTGTGAGCCTCACACAGATGGTACTATACTAAGAACCCTCCCCCCCCCCTCTTTAACTTCTCCAGCCGGGGTGCATGGATCCAAGAAACCTTGGGCTCATCCCATCTCTTCACCAGGCCAGAGGATCAAATGTGTTCCACTGTGCATTCTACTCCTGCCACAGGTAGGAGAGCCACTACACTTGATCTTAGCCAAAAGCCAGAGAAGTGATTGCTTCAATTAATTTATAAACGAGAGAGAAATAGAGACGTGCCCAATTTTATCAGTCTTAAGTTGCTTATATAACACCTCAAACACACACTTATATTTCATGTGGAGAGACAAGTGTGCACAAAAAGGAGGACACCTGAGATACTAGGTAAGTATGCTAATGTAGTCATTTGTATATCCAAATTAACACATTTCACAGGTGTTTTCATTTTTATGCACAGATCTCTCTCCTGTCGCTCTACGTCCTCTCCACAGCGAATATGAACTTAGGTGAATAACTCACCCATCTCTACATAAAACACAATAAACGACCTGTGAGGCACCACAAAGGCCATTAAAATAAAAGTGCTTTAAGGCTTAGCATTGCTTATTAAATATGTCCCTTATTGTCCCCTGAATAAAAAGAATCACTGTATGAGACACTCTAGACAATTTGCATTGAATTTGATCAAATGCTTTAATTTCCTATATATTTCCCCCTTATAAATATAACGTATACGGGATTGGGTTTGGTTTTCCGACTTTATTTTAATACAAGGCTGTCTGTAAAACAGCATTGTCTGACAAGTAACTATCTAGCTTTATGACATCCTTTTGAATCATTTTTCAAGGGTTAGAAAAAGTATTCTAATATCTACCAGAACGTTATTATGGTTTAAAGGTTTTTTTTCTTTCAGACATTTGTTATTATGCTTAAAACATCTCATGCAATTACATTTTAATGCAAATTTATCTATCTCATTTTTCCACAGTCAAAAGCACATAACCTTTTCTCTAGCAATAGGGAAAAATAATATCCTTCACATCCTCTGTTATTTTAGATATTAAATAAAACTGGAATAAAAAAGGTGACTAGAGAAATACTGAGAATATTTATTTTATTGCTTAAGCCCATGCCTGCAATAAGGGTAATCTATTATAGATAATAGAATTGCAGTGTACTAAATCTAAAACTAATGAAATGCCACAATCTTAAAAACAGAAACAATTTTACATTATGCATACATAGTTCTGTACAAATTTGACTATACCAAGAAAGTGATCATTCATCATAAAAGTTTAGTAGGACAGTGGACTTAGTGTCTGGATGTAATACTCTGCACCGAGAACTGTAGTGTCTGCTACATAATGAACATCGTAATTATGCCCATAACAGAGGAAGTATAGCTCATGCACTGCTAATTATTCACTGTAATTTTTTTTAACATCTGCATCTAACATAACCCCCAAAAAATTCACATGTAATGCATTTATGGGGTGTTGCATCAAAGTGCAATGTCTGAAAAGTAGGGCACAACTGGAGAAAACAAAGTGCTCCAGATTTATAAAACTAAAAAAAAATTTAAAAAAATACAATAGCTTCCAACAGTATTTGATAACTTTGATAAATCTGATGCCGATAATTGAGTCTGGATTTACAAGCTTAGCCAGTTGAGACCTAACAGTAGAGATGTGTAAAACTTTAGCAGGAAGTCGCAGACCTTTTTCACAGTACAGGCATACCCCGCATTAACGTACGCAATGGGACCGGAGCATGTATGTAAAGCGAAAATGTACTTAAAGTGAAGCACTACCTTTTTTCCATTTATCGATGCATGTACTGTGTTGCAATCGTCATATACGTGCATAACTGATGTAAATAACGCATTTGTAACAGGCTCTATAGTCTCCCCACTTGCACAGATCTTCGGTACAGGTAGGGAGCCGGTATTGCTGTTCAGGACGTGCTGACAGGCGCATGCGCGAGCTGCCGTTTACCTATTGGGCGATATGTCCTTACTTGCGAGTGTACTTAAAGTGAGTGTCCTTAATCCGGGGTATGCCTGTACACAAGCAATTCGCCAGGAAATAAGCCAAAAAAAAATAGCTAATGTGCATTGCAATATCGCTATTTTGAGAAATTCTCGAAAATCATTAGGTTCAGTTAATGCTGGGACTATAAATAGGGCACGCGCCATATGCTTGTGCATTGGGAGGCTATGCCACCACCTCATCTTCCTCAAAACACGGTCAGGAGGACAAATACACCATCAGCAGGGTGGTTGTCCAGATAAAAGTAGATGTTATTTGCAAGACTAGAAGTGGATACGAGTAGCTATCCATGCCAAACTAAGCACCCATGTTGTTAATACTAATGTGAGTGAGAGGGAAGATGCTGAGGAGCAGTATTTTTCTGAATGTGGACAAACCTCATCCTCTGGGTGTGCAAGAGAAGAACTACCTGTGAGTGAGGGGTTGAAGGATCAAAATCTGAAATCAAGACAGAGTCTAATACATCCTATTCCTCAGCAAAAGGTGCATCTGCAGGGACAGGGGATGGGAGGAGAGATACTAAACAGGCTCTAGTTCTTCTATTTGAAGACACTGAAGAGGTAGAGGGTGAAGGGATGGCTCAGTGAGGGATCATCATCATCTAGAGCGCATGACCATGCTACTGCTAATGAGGAGAGAGGCAAGAAATTGTATCAGCCTCGGAAACAGCATGACACAATGTTACATAACAGAAAGCTGTATACAGGATGATGATGAAGAATATATTGTTAATGGTGGCTGCACTGGTGGGTGCAGCAGAGATAGCTCGAGCAGGGGGGGATCAAGACAAGTTTTTCTAGAATGCCGCTCAGGTCGTCAGCAGCAAGTACATCTACGTTTCTGTCAGGGTAGATTGTCTCACTGTGTGTCTTCAATTCCTCTAAAATGCAGAGCTTGGAATTTTTTAATATTGGGTTTGTGTTTATAGTAACCTGCTGTTTGTGCCGTAGTGCCATTGTGAGGCGAAGGAAAGCAGTTGTGAGGAGGGATTTCAAAATTCCTGGTAGCAGATCTGGTGACTCAGAGAGTTTTGGTGTTGGTAATAAAGATCAATCATCATCAAGATGACGCGCTGCCTCGAGTTGAATACCAGATTGATACAGTTTAAATGAATACAGAATTATGAGCATTTTTGTATTTATAACTAGTAATCGTAAATATACATTTTAGGGGTCTATGCAGTAAGCAGCGATAAGCCACTTATCGCCAGCTTATCACCAAAAAAGCCTACTACTATTCAGTTAGCCCCGAAAAGTCGGAGATAAGAGAGCTTTTCGTCAATTTTTTGTTTCCGAAATAAAAAAAATTGCCAAACGCGCGGCGAGAAGCCACTTATCGCAAGCTTGTCAAACTCGTGCTATTCTAGTAGCCCCGATTAGCTTATTGAGGCTCTAGAATTGCGATTCCCTCTCCAAATCGTCTCGCCAGGAAAAGTTGGAAAGAAGGTGGTGAGGAGCTGCCGATAAGCGGCTAGACGCACTTAGAAAAAAAATGCATTTTTCCTGCATCGGATTGATGCCAGGAGTCTCCGGAGCTGATATCTATTAATACCAGCACCGGAGGCCCCCGGCATCAATCCGATGCAATAAAAATGCATTTACAGGCAACTTTATTACCTTAGCGGCTACCACTAGGGCAATGAAGGGGTTAAGGGACAACAGCAGCTTTATTGGGGCAGAGGGGATGAGTGACGGGGGTACTTGGCCTTTCACTCACTGCCTTTGCCCCAAATAAGCACCAATACATAACCCACCCCCTGTACCCCCACATAAAACCATTTTTATTTATTTTAACTGATAACATAGGCCGGCGGGTGTCCCTGGGTGGTCCCCACAGGTGTCCGGGGGTCCTCAAGTGGTTCCCACGGGTGTCTGGGGCTCCTCAGTTTGTTCCCACAGGTGTCCAGGGGCCCCCCAGGGGGTCCCTGTGGGTGTCCGGGGGTCTTCGGGTGGTACCCGTGGGTGTCCGGAGGTCCTCGGGTGGTGCCCGTGGGCGTACGGGGGTCCTCGGTGGTCCTTGCGGGCCCCGCTGGCCTTCTTTACCAACCCTGTTGTAAAATAAATAAAGATGGCATACATTTCAATAAATGCCCCACCTCCCCACCAAACACATCACACAGTACAGTAATGGGCAAAATAACTATTTTGTTTATTTGGTGATTGTTTGTAATTGCATTGGATATTGTTGGTGATTGATTTTTTTGTAGGTTGACCATTGACTGGCATAGGGTTCAATCCTATCCATATTATATGGGCATGATGTACGAACTGTACCAATGAATCAGTGGAGGGTGGGGGTAGTTGCCTGGGGAGGGTGGTTAGTCCTCCTGGGTGGGTAGTGGCAGAGGGTGGGTTAACCCCTTAATTACTATAGCGGTTATTAACCGCTAAAGTGATTAAGTGGTTAGGGGCCATTATTAGGGTTAGGGGTATTTATTATGTATACTTGCTGCCATTGGAGAACATGGCCCTGCAGTATGCTGACTAGCATGCCCTTCATGATGGCAGGGGTATGTAGAACGTTTTTTATTTACTTTATTTATGTTACCTATCTAATGTTTGATTTAATAATGGGCAAATTAGCTATTATCCATATCTGTAGAAAAGTTATTTTGCCCATTACTGTACTGTATGATGTATTTGGTGGGGGGGGGGGGTGGAGTGTAGTTATTGAAATGTATGCCATCTTTATTTATTTCACAACAGGGTTGGTGATGAAGGCCAGTGGGAACCACCCGAGGACCCCAGACACCCATGGAAACCTCCCGAAGGCCCCCAGACACCAGTGGGAACCACCCTAGTTCCCCAGACACCATTTGGAACCATCCGAGGGCCCCCAGACACCCGCCGGAACCTGTGCATCAATCCTGTGTTAAAATAAATAAATAATGGTTTTATGTGGGGGCACAGAGGGTGGGTTGTGTATTGGTGGTTATTACATATTTTAATATACATTTTAATAATAGTGTATTGTAGCGGGGGTCTCCGGAGCACAACCTTGTTGATTTGCGGTCCGGGGACCTCCTGCTTCCCGAGATACAGACCCCATTATGGGGTGCCGGTATCTCCTATGCATGTAAATGTCCTGCATCACGTGACTGTGGGAATCAAATGCATAGGAGATACCGGCATCCGATAATGAGGCCTGTATCTCGGGAAGGAGGGAGTCCCCAGACATGAAATCAACGCGGTTCTGCTCCAGAGACACGCTGCTCATCTACACTATTAATAAAATTTTAAAACATTATTTTCGGCTGAGATTTGCGCTGAGAGAGGCGGCTCTCTCTCTCTGCAGCAGAAAGAACTCGCCAGGTGAGCCCTTTTCAGAGGGGCGATCTTCACGTCATGGGCTACACGCCATTTTTGCAAATGTTGCTATCACTGGTATTCTAGGCTTTCTGCATACAGTGATAGCAACGCTGTAAAAAATGGCAATTTAAAAACAATGGCAATTTTTTTATCGGAGTTTAGTGCATGGGGCCCTAAGTGTTATATTATTTGCAGTACAGTACTGTAAAACATTTTGATTACCTATATAATAAAGCATCCATGCATCAAATACATTTTTGGGTTGATACATATCAACTTAATTTTGAGCTAACACTGTTAAAAGTCTTTCTGCAAGCCAAAAGAAAATATATATTTGTATGAAGTTATTCTGTAAACATTGTGAGCTGAGCCTTGTGAGAAGTTAGATTTTCTCTGGCTGATCACTTTTGTAAGATGTCAGCAAGTGCTTTCATTTTCTCACTTCCACTTCCTATTTTTACTGGCGCTCTGATAAGGACAGGCAGTGGCAGATTTCCCATTAGGACCAGGCCTATGGCACAAACTTTTGGGGTGGCAAATTTCCCTTTTTTCTCCATAAAATTCTTACCTTATCCTGCAGCACCACCCTCCTCAATATTCAGTGTCGTGGCATCAAATGACACTGCAATATCACATGGCATCACGTTGCCGTGGTAACACACTGTCGGAGCGTCATTTGACGCCGCAAAGCTGAAGCAGGAGGAGGGCGGAGTTACAGGAGAAGGCGGCTCGAGCAGCACCAAGGTAAGTGAGGACAGGGTATGAGAAGGGTAAAAAAAAAAAAAAAAAACTATTGGGGCAGATCCACAGAGATCTGTTAACTCAGGGCTAATTAAAGGCAATTATTTTCCTACATACCCACAAAGCTTATTATATGCAAAAACAACAGCCATTGTATCTCTCATTAGCATAGGCTTAACATCATGTTAAGTTAGCACCGCCTTGCGTTAGCTTCAAATAACATCACTCGCATTGCACCTGCCTTCCCTGAAGGTGGCGATACTCCCATCCACTGCCTGAAATATATGGCGGGAGAGATATGTATGCATAATTTGGACATGCAAAGTATAATCAAGTTAATAAAAACTAGCATATTTCCCAGGTATCTCCAGGTTTGTACCTTTTTGAGCACAGGTATCTCTTCACGTATTGTACAAAGGTGTGTTTGGGAGGTATACTGTATACGTGTAAGTCACTTAGGACTGGATTGGAGTTTCTCCACCATTAGGTATGACTAACGTCAGGTATGAAGATACACGTTTGCAAACGTCTGTGAATCTTGACCTTGATTGACAGACACTTCCCGGTTCCTGAACCCAAACTAAGAAACTCAACTTGCAATTATTTCTAAAAAAAAAAAAAAATTTAAAAAAATAATTGAAAAGTAGCCAAACTCTTTGCTATGGTTAGATTTGTTTAGGGAATCCAATTAGTCTGGTACATTCTTACAAAATATTGTTTTCTGGCGTGCTAAGTGGGTTTGCATTATTTAATAGAGGATTGTTGCCTTCTTTACCAGATTTACAGATGTAGCCAGGGTTATTGCAACTGCTGGCGTATTGTGGTGGGATGTGTTGTGATATTCTGCATTACCACTGCCATTAAATCCTATGGAAACTGTAATATTCTGCGTTATAATGCAATACTCTGTATAATCAGTAGGCAACTAAGGCTGGCTACATCTGAATGTACTTTTAGTTCTATTATTATTCATACCTACCTAGGGAGCACCTACACCTATTACCTCTAGACAGCTGCGGGGGTTCCCCTATTTGTCTGTACTTTTAGCCATTGTTTTTTGTTTACCACAATCTACTTCACTTAATCCTTCACCTGCTGTCTCTGTAAATCTCCCATTATACCACTTAGATTGTAACTTCCCCGGGGCAGGGATTCCCCTGATCTTATTTGTTGCACTTGTTGTACTACAATTCCCTGTACAGTATTGTCTTTCTTGTAAAGCGCTAAGTACAGCTGTGGGTGCTATATAAAGATATAAGAACAAGAAACAAACAGAAGCCTAAAATAAGCACTCAAGCATCTCCAAAAAATATCAAATGTATTAAACAATATCTAAAGCACACAAAGGGGAAAAAATTCAAAATACCCGACTGAACATAATTCATCAGACCCCCAAGAAGAAGCTACATACTCAGCGAAACGTACGTCGGGGAAGTTCTGTTCTTAAGTTTGCTGAGATACCCCCCAAGGAGATGATCCGCCATGCCTGAATGACTGTTTGCCATACTCAAACAGACAGAGTGGTATGCCGCTTGAAGCCATTGAAGCTATTTTCTGTTACGGTGACTGCTTATGGACTTTTTAATTGTCCAGGATCCGGATAAGTATCTGACATATATTGCTTACATTGCGTTGGTACTCACGGACTGTAAAGGAATTTTTTACGCCTTGTTCTATAGGAATTGTCACACACTATTTCCTTCCTGTGTCTCCCCCCTATATATCTCTTCATGGGTATATTGCACATATGCATACTATATAACCTCATAACTTCATTGGCTATTTTGTATTCTTGAGATATGTACTATCAGGGGATGTCTTGTTTAGCACAGAGTTTTCTATACCGGCCGATGTCTACAGGGGGTTGGGTGAATTATATTTTCACCTGAAACCGCTCAGTTAGTAGTGTTACAACATTTTGCATCAGTTTAGTGATTCACTATTCCATGTGCCGTGGTCATATTCCAGGTACACCGTTTCCTTTTGCATACTAACTACATATTGCTTAGGAAGTTAGTTTTTGGTACTAGGGGCTTTTCTCAGCTATTTTTAATATTTTCCCTTTGTGTCCTTTAGATATTGTTTAATACATGTGATATTTTTTGGATACGCTTGAGTGCTTATTTTAGGCTACTGTTTCTTTCTTGTTCTTATATATCTTTTTTTGCCTTTAAGCACCGTCAGGGGTTGTTTACTTACCTTTACTTTACCCTTTTCCTGACTACAGCATCCATCATATTATTAGTCTGTTGCAGGTATTTTGTTTATGTCTATATAAAAATATGCATACATACTTCCTTCAAGTAACCTTTGGCATAACTAAGGCATTTGCTCAGAAACTAAATTACCCACAGAAGTGTTTACGTGCCCAAACAAGCAAATTCACATACTGTATACCGCAAGCCAAGTTTGTATCACTTTTGATAAATGCCACCTGTCCTTTCAGCGTTCCCATTATATTACGGACATTTTTGGAAAGCTAAGCACTGCTGGTATAAAAATGCAGTTACCCACGCTGAAATGATTATTGCAGCTTCATAGACTAAAATGATACCAAACTGTTCTTTTGAGTGTTTCATGGCTGAATCATGTGTTATTTTGCAAAATTACAATGGTTCCAATTGAAGTAATGACATGAAATACAAACAACCCCACTAGCATAGCAGTAATACATGGAATTATAAAAAAAGTATTAACCGAATACATTAAATAAAATGTCAAACAAATGTATATTTAATGAAAAACATTTTCAAAATACACATTTTTTATTTCTTTACACTGTAAAAGCTGGCCAAATGGAACAATGGCCTCTTGGCACTAGCTAATTATTCAATTAGGAAGAACACTCAAAATGTAAGTCTCCTAAATACCAGTAGTTATGCAGAACATACTGTAGCACTATATATGGCATTTATAAAGACATAGGAAGACCTGCCAGTGAGCAATACCCACTCCCAAAATAATGATGTCACAACTGTGATGTCACAGCTATGAATATGCACGAGGAAAGCAACTGGGATGGGATTCAGCAAGGAGAACACCTCCAGTAATTGATTGATTACAAAGACACATAAGCAAATAGCATTGAACTTGTAAACTGTGTAGCAATATGTAAATATTTAAGACTTGAAATTTCTGAAGCCGGCTCGCTGCTATTTCTCCAAGAGCCTATTTTGGTCGCTTCAAATTTACCGCTGCTGTTTTCCTGCTTAGAATCTCTCGTCCGAATTGGCTGAGGGTTTCTTATAGTATTTCAGAGTTCATTCATGAAATACTTCAGCCAATCCGAGCGTGGGAAGAATCCTACCAGCCTATCAGAGTGCTGCCAATCCAGCTAAGCCGGGCAAGCGTGGATTCAGATTCTGACAAGGGCATGCGCCAACCTGGCACCTCTGTCACATGTCAGGTAGAAGCCACCCGCATAGTTAGGCTCCTCACAGTCTGGACTGGGGCAAATGGTGGTCCGATGACTTCCATTCATCCCAGGACGTGAGTACTTGAGCCTAACTCCGGTACCCAAATGGCTTTCACACTTTGGCAACCTCTGAGGCTTTCATGTCCAGGACCCGAGCAGATTTAATGGCACCAGGCTTGGTAGCCACATGGTCTCTCGGAACCGTGGACGTGGAAGTCCCCAGCTCATATACCATGCACAAGAATTATACACTTTAAACATACCTGTTTAATAAAATATGGTTTACACTATTATACTTTCTAAGTCTTTTGATTATGAGGGATAGAATGAGAATCTGCACTTTTATTCCCACTAGCCATATTCCCCACACACCGCAAACCTGACTTAGACTTTTAAAATCCTCACAGCCTTATGTATAGCTGAGCACCCCAAGAACCTCTATAACAGGTTCTGGGTGATCAGGACATTAACTGGGCATCCCCCCTTATACTAGGGACCACTTTACCGTTCTGGGGATACCTTGCACCCCTATGCCCCATTTACCTTACTGGTCTGTGCTGAAGCAGGAGTCCTAGCGGTGAGTTGTGCAAGCGTTTTTAAGGCAGGATTTTAAACAAAGCATTGTGCCTATATGTATCCGGGATTCTGACCTGATTCCTGGGTACATATGTGGGGTATCCAGCAACTCTGGACCCCGACAACCTAGGCACAATCTGATAAGACTTTCTCTGCAAAACCCACCCTGAAACTCAAAGCCTAGCAATCTCTGCTTGCTTGCACACCTGGAAAGGTAACACACAGAACATTCTTTATTGTCGCATAATTTTACACAAATGGAAAAAATTGCTATTAGCCATATTTGGCTTCTACTGCTTTTTCCAATGTGTATGTGTGGTGATGGGGGTAGAGGCGGTAGGGTATGGGGGTATTTGACCTGGGTTGAGGGCGGTTAGGCCTCCCACGTGGGTAAGGGTGGGTATAACCCCTTAATTACCATAGCGGTTACTAACCACAAAGGTAATTAAGGGGTTACTGGCCTGTAGTTAGTTTTTTTATTGTAATGTTGCTGCCCACTGAAGACCAAGAGGATGAGGAGGACGAAGATGAGGACGGCCTTCATCTTGGCAGGGGTAAGTACAACTTTTATTTACTATATGCTGGCTAATATTTTATTTTTAATGGGCAAATATATGTCTTTATTTATTTGGCGCCATTAATGTACATAGTGCTTCACAGTAGTAAAGTAGTTGTAATTATAACACATAATAGGAAGAGGTACATCAGACATAAAAGTAATATTTAGGAAAAGGAGTCCCTGCTCCGAAGAGCTTACAATCGAATTGACCCAATAGCAAATGTGCTATTATGCAGATATCAAAAATAGGCCTATTGCCCATTACAGTGTGTGTTGGGTGGCGGGGAGGGGGGGAGGGGGGAAGGGGGCTGGGAGTAGAGATGGGAGGTGTAGGTTATTGGGTGGCCACTGCTTGCCAATGTGGCTATCTGTGACCCATTGAGAGCATAGATGACTACAGGGACAATCAATGGATTAAATAGCTAGAGTTCTGTTTTATAGTCATGTGTTTTTTATAGAAATATATTTTATTGTATTGCACTGTAATGATTATTTGAATGGGCAAAAACACTATTAGCCATCTTTGGCTAATAGCACTTTTACCCATTCCTGTGTGTGTTGATGGAAGAGGGGGTGGATGAAGGGGGTAATTGCCCCATGGAGGGTGATTAGGCCATTAATGGTTGTAACCGCTATGGTCAGGGAGGGGTTAATCCCTCCCAGGATGCCTAATCACCCTCCCTGGGGCTACTATAACCTTCACCCATCCACTCTACCACCAACAAACCGGAAAGTGGTGGTTAGCCACAAAGATAATGAAGCTCTGTTTTAATTTTATTAACATATTACTGAATTACGTGTGACATGGGAGAATTAAACTTGCAGGACATACTGGCACCCCATACTGGGGCCTATACCTCGGGAAGCAGGTGGTCCCTAGACCTGAAATTAATGGGGGTAAGGTCCAGACACCCCCTGCTTGAGTAATATGTTAATACAATAAAAACAGTGTGATTGCCTGTAAGAGCTGTGCAGGGAGATGCAGTTTTCTCTGCTTAGCTCTTACAAACTGCAGGCAGATTGCACACGGGCAGATTTTAGAATAAAGACACTTCTAAGTCGATCGGTATAGCAATTTCCTACTAAACGGTACCTGGCTTATGATAACTCGTTCTGAATACTGTGATAACACAAATGTTATACCGTGAGGTAGGAACATGCCAACCCGATCGATATGGCAACAAGCTTATTAGAGCTACCTAAATAGGCCCCTTAGGCTGGCTACATCTTTATACAGATACAGAGTAATCATTGAAAGTTATTCCACCCAGGGAGGGCTAGGTATGCAAAACAATCTACTAGTAACCAGAGTCTGTGTAGCCGTGGAGGGGGTATATAAAATAATGTCTCAACCACAAGGGAGTGTGTAATAACCACAAGCATGAGTGTGTAATAGTCACTGCAATGCACTGGCAGGAGGATGGTGCTGTAGCACTCTGCCACGAAAGGAGTCTGTAGCGGTGCGACCCATAGATGATTCCTGTAAAAAAGTATGGAAGGAATAAATGAGGAGGCATAGGTAAGGGAAAGAAAGGCCCCTAATATACTGTAGCACTCCCAACTAATGTAAAGTTGATGTAATTTAAAATGAATACTTTATTAGTATAATAATGATAAAATAATGGTGGACAATACAACACAAAATCCTCAGAAAATCTTAACTAATCACTCTCTGACTCATATCTGTATGATATGACGGTCTGTGATGTGTGTTCCTATTAGAACAGGTGAAAGTTCACCTAAAAGTCTGTTCGGACCAGGTGATGGTAAGATACCGTATCTTTCAAAAAGCAAACATCGCCACTGAGTGGGTGAGCAGTTAATCCTGGGTCCTGGTACTGTCCAGGTACTGCTACTCCTTATTTACATAAGGCGATGTTCACCACTAATAGAGAGTGTGATAGAAGTGATTAAAAGCCTAATATAAAGTTAACGTGGCCTTATTAAAAGCACACAAAACCGTGTAGGTTACCTATTCGTGACCCCTGGTGGAGCAGAATATAATTAATTGTGCTCTAGTAACCTCGAGTGTCAGCAAGGGGTGACTTTACATCAAGCATTCCTCTTCTGGAATTCGTTAGAGATAAGGGTTCCCGAACGAACCCTGTAAGGACTGAACAAACTTTTGCCTGTTGGAGGAAATATAGGGGTGGCAACTTGTGAGATTTTACAGGTTCTCACACCTACAGAGCGAGACTTCCTCATCACTCCAAATCCCATCATACCCATTTTCCATCACCTCACCAAAATTCACAAAACACTCACTGCACCCCCAGGTAGACCCATTATTTCCAGCATTGGTTCCCTGGGTGAACACCTTTCACAATACATTGATCACTTTCTTCAACCTTTAGTGCACAATTTGCCTTCACATATCATTGACACCAAACATGTTTTATCACTTTTGGCACCTTTTAGTTGGCACTCTTCCTACATCTGGGTCACCCTCGATGTAGCTTCTCTATATAACATTATCAATCACGAGCACGGCCTCACTGCAGTTGAGTTTTTTCTAAATGCTTACTCTTCTCTTTCCCCTGCACATATTGCCTTTTTACTCGATAGCATTCGTTTTTCACACACACACAATTATTTTCTTTTTGTCCAGCAGTTTTATCTCCAAACACGTGGAACCACGATGGGGACCTCATTTGCCCCATCCTACGCCAACCTTTTCATGGGTTGGTGGGAGATGTCCCACGTGTTTGGAGATTCTAACCCTTTTAGGCACAAGATAGCGTTTTACAAACGCTATATTGATGACCTCTTGATGGTTTGGAGTGGTGGGGAAGATGAGCTCCTCAGGTTCTTTGATTATCTGGCAGACAATCAACTCAATCTCAGATTTACGCATAATTATCATATGCACCACATACAGTTTTTGGATCTTAATCTGTATGTGGATAATGACAAAAAAATTAAATCTGATATTTATAGGAAAGATATTGCCAGAAACTCATTGTTACATGCGAAGAGCTGCCATTTCCGCCCTCTGATCAGGGGTATCCCAAGGGGCCAGTTCCTGCGTTTACGCAGGAATTGTTCCTCGAGGGAGGACTTTGTTCACAGGGCGGATGAAATGAGGGGACTATATCTGTCAAGTGGTTATGCCCAAGAAGATCTAGTTTGGGCCTTTGAATCAGCCCTAAACACTGATAGAGTCCCTGATTGCCATGGATAGGAGTCAATCCAGACAAATTAGCTCTGCAGGAAGTGCCGATGCACCCTACTTTATTACTGGATACAGTGAGCAAGCTGGTGCTATTAAATCCATAATTAAGAAACATTGGGGCACATTATCTTTGGACCCCATGATTCGCAATATGGTTAGCACTGGCCCTTGCGTTGTATTCCGTAAGGCAGCTACTTTGGATAATTCCCTTTCACCAAGTATGTTACGCCCCAAAAAGGCATATAGAAATATGTCATCACTCTTTCCCAAACTGTTAGGATCTTACAAATGTGGACGTTGTAAGATTTGTCCCTATATGACCAAATCCACACATTTTTCCAATCATGATGAAACACGCAAGTTTAAGATAAAATCATTCCTTTCTTGTCAAACTGAATTTGTTGTTTATCTTTTGATATGTCAGTGCAGCAAACAATACGTGGGTCTCACTAGTAGAGTACTCAAGTTTCGCATCTTAGAGCACCTGAGACTGATATGTAATAGAGATATGTTGCACCCTGTATCAAAACATTTCAACACTTGTCCATTGGGTTCAGTGGGATCCTTACAATGTATAGCGCTTGAGCATATTCCCTTACCCATATGTGGAGGTGATAGGGTTAAAATCTTGCACCAGCGAGAAGCGCATTGGATCTTTACATTAAATACACTGCAACCCAATGGACTTAATACGGATTGGGATTTGAGATGTTTTTTATAATAACTTGTTAGTCCCATGCATCAATCTCAATTGTCTTCTGTATTTTATATTTGTGTTCCAATTGATAGTAATGCTGAATTTTACAGTATTAACCACTAGTGTGGTATTTGCTGAAGCCCTCTTGTTCTATTGTGAAGATTTGTGTGTTTGTCTTAAAAGGAAATAAATTACAATTTATTTTACTCAACTTGTGCGCTCAGTGCAGAATCTCGGTATTAATTTGTGCATAAGTCTTCGTCTCCCGTGACAATGACTAAGCAAGGGAAAAGGGTGGGGGTATCCTTTAGTATGGATGCTCCATGTGCACACGAGATTCAAAACTAGGTCTTTCAGAGAGGACATTTCACACAAATGATTATTTGCTGTTCGTTAATAAAGATGTGAATGTTTCACAGTTCGTTTTCCCAATTTACATTTTACCATGAAAGTTACAGTATGAAAATATGATACTATATAAGTGCTGCTAGAGCCAGTCCAGCATCCATTCCTATTTGCAATGCTGGAGGAATTAAATGGTTCCCCCACAGGCACTATAACAGGAGGAGATAATTGTTGCTCAGCATGGCAATTACAAGCACTGGCTGTCTGCAAGTTTGCCTTAGGCAGCCCAGTAGACTCCAGTTCTAATCCATGGGCACTATACAGTCTCACTCACTACCAGCTCGAACTCCTATACAGTACAGTCAGTTAATCGTGTATTTCTGTGTGCCTGTGCAGTAAAGGATTTCAAATACATTTGCTAAAGAATGTACGTTTCTTAACATCATTTACCATTCATAATTAGTTGGCCAATTTTGGCAAATGTTTGTGAATATTGAAGACTTCACTACATTTGTGTAAGTGACGGATGCCCAATATTGTCCAGTTTCACAATCTTCTACTCCTCAATGAATGCAGTGTAAAACATGGGTTTTATTCACTAGTGTGCATTATGGATAACGGATTTACATGAATGCCCTTTAACAATCGATAATGGCTGTTGCATTGGGTGAATAAAACCTATGGGACTGACTATGCTTCAAGTTTATGGCGTGCTACACATTTGCCATTCTTGATTCATATCCCATATGTTTTTATGTGTTTTCTCTTCTTGTCAGATATATCCTTAAAGCTGTAGCTTGCTGCTTTCTATATAAATCTGATTTAAGGAAGTACAGAGCAAGCTTTATTTTTTACACTCACAAGCTTGTGTTTTGTTGCATCAAGCTGTGGCGTTGTAAGGTCATCCATGTCTGCTAAGGCCTGACTAAAAGACATGCTTTATATATACTGTAGGCGGGAGTGATTCAATATCCTTATTACTCAGTAAGCTTAGCTTACAAGTGCTAAAGAGGCTTTTAAAAATGTAATAGGCTATAAATGTTACTCCATCAGACAGCTCAAATGAGGAGGTGCATTCAGGGCAGATGGAAGGTACACATCTAGAAAGTCTAAACCAGCAGAGGCACACTACAAGGTTCCCCGTGGGACCTCTCTCACAGCATTGACAATAAATACTGTTCAAACATTTGTTTGAATGCCTCTGCTGCTCTATGGCTTATAAACAATATAAACTTCAGCTTCTGCTGAGTGATTCCACTGTATGGTTTCCTTCAACTTCCCAGCAGGCTGTGCACACACATGTCACGGGAAATTAGATTTGTGGATTGATGATCTTCAAGCTCTATAAAAGACATCTCAGCTCCAAAATGCATAAGATTCTGGTAGAGGTGTATATGAAAGATTTCGATTTGATTGTGCATTCAATTATCATTATTTGTCTGTAATATTACTTTGTATATGCTTTAAAGTTCGGATATCGTAGGACAACCTATAACCCAATCTATAACCCACAAATCTCATGAACTTAGGGTATTGGATCTTGAATAGTCTTGAGACCGTACAGGTTACTTTTTCATGTGCAACGACGATTTGCATAAAAAAAATAATCTGTGAGATATTGAAAGCCATGTGCACTATTAATGTAGTAACAAAGGAGAGAGAGGGAGTACAGTAGGTGGTATGATACCTTTTATTCAACCACTTGTTGGTCCAATAAAAGGTATCATACCACCTACTCTCTCTCCCTCCTTTGTTACTACATGGAAGAAAGGACCAACACGGCTATTCACCACTATGTACACTATTAACTAACTGACAAGGTTACTGTCCTTGTCTAGAACATAACAAAGTAGGGGGGCCTAGTCTATTCTAGTTCCTTAAAACCATGGGTGTCTACTCTCCCCTGGGCCTGGTCCCCGCTGGCTACTGCAGCGCCCGCTGTGGCGGACGCTGCAGGGACGAGAGCCCTCCCCTCAATGGCGCCGGGCCCGCTGCGAGGGGGGGCCGCAGCGCTGTGGCGAGAGTTGCTCCTGCTCTCAATAGAATTGAGAGCAGGACTCGCGACGGAGCGTTAAGCCACGTCCCCCGGTAGTTCAGCCAATGAGGGCAAACCTGCCGGGTGACGTCATGGCCGCACACCGTCACTCCCCCCCATGCCCCCCCCCCCCCGGTCTCTCTTCCTGCAGCTCACTGCAGACCGGGGAATTGGCTGCACGCACCGCCAGTCTCGCAGGCACGCGTGCAGCGGAGGTACTGGGGCCTCAGCCTTATTGACAATGTGGGCTAAATGTACCATATTGTTAATAGGCAATGGTTATATATATTAACCATGCTATAAGAAGCCAGTTCAGTATCTGCAATCTTATCCTTGAGAAAGTCCCTCTCAGTGACGAAACGCGTTGGAATGTGGTGACGCCATCACGCAGCTACGCAGTGACGCGGTTACACTCAGAGGAACTTGAAGTACAGATTTCAGCTCTCTATCTGGTTATACGCTGTGATTGTACACTTTGCGACAGAGCAAGGCTTAACACGGAGGTGCATTGAGCACAGGATATTACTCTGCATCTCAGGAAGAGGCATACACCGGAATTTTACCTATGAGGTCTGACACGAGAAAATTACCATCTCTCCGTAAGATTTGGCAAACAGCTGGGTCTCATTACATCACAGGAGGGATTTCTTCTAGGAGTGAGCACTATTTTACAGCGGAACCAGACTGCACGTTGAGAGGATTTACTCCGTGCACCATCAGGTCTGTCTACAATACACCTATTTACTTCTGAGATGGGTCATTCTCTAATTGGTGACTATTGTTCTCTAGCTGTAAGCTAATACACAGACTACAATTACTCTTATATGCTCCAGTGGTTACCTCCTCCTTACCATCAATTGCCTCCTCGCTCACAAGTTCCTCATATATGTCACTTGCATATTGCTGCTAACCATTTCATTTTATTTTTTGTCAATATTGCTTTTTAAACACACCAGTTTTGCATTGTCCTTGAGACTATTCTGGTTATTAATAAATTCCAGTTTATATTATTCATTGTACGGAACTGGCGCTTCTTTCTTTTTTGGTTTGTAGTTTATTATGGTCAGACTTGACCATTTAGAAGCATTGCCTCTTCCGTACAGACGGTTCCTATGCTATCAATATTTCATCTACATATTTAATATTAACTGCACTTCACCTTTTAAACATTTATAACTTTTTGCACATCACGGTTATTTCTATCACAAACTAGCGCTACTATTTGTTTTTTTGTGTGTATATATATATATATATATATATATATCATGTATCCTCTTGGCTACTAATCTGCCCTAAATAAACACATAAGCCCTGGTACCAGCGCAGGCAGTGTTAGGGTTAAATCTATGCCCTTGCTGCTGCAGCAGTGAACAACTCCCTTGAGTGACAGGGGGTTTGGGCCTAAGGTCTGTGTGCTGCCCCATCAGGGGCTCAGACCTAGGACTCTCCTTCTCTGTACAAAAGGGACTGCAGATCCAAATGTAGAGGTTGTTGGAAGTGTGGAGCCAGGGATCTGGCCACCTTCCTTCCCCTCCCTCAGGGTAGTGGAATACTAACCCTTACATCACCAGGGAGTACGGGAGCAAAGGATAGACCTTTGGGGCCTCAAGCCCTGGGGGTTGATTCCAGGGACCAGAGGGAGAGAAAAGAGTGTACATGTTGGTATGCTGTATGAAGAATAAAGACCCATCCTTTGTTTTATACTCCTGCCTTAGACTGCAGGTTATGAGGGTGAGTTGCAAGAGGGTTTAACTGCAGGAACTTGACCCAGCTCTGCTGGGGCCTGCTGGAAATGGAGATGCTGCACCCAGAAAGAGCTGAGAATATCCTGAAAGCCTGTCCTGTCTTTCCCACTAACATCGGCGGACACTCAGCAATCCTGTAAGCCTAGCAGGTGAGCAGCACAACAACAGCAGGTAACAGTTAAATCTCCCAGAGGGTGGGGGATCACAAGAGAGAAACGAGAGAGAGAAACGAGAGAGAGAGAGAAACGAGAGAGAGAGAGAAACGAGAGAGAGAGAGAAACGAGAGAGAGAGAGAAACGAGAGAGAGAGAGAAACGAGAGAGAGAGAGAGAGAGAGAGAGAGAGAGAGAGAGCTCATCCGTTCATAATTCCTGCTTTATCCTCGTTGCTTTTAACTGCTTTTTCATTGAGGACTGGAATTTTGTGTTTGACGTTGCAGTTTTGAACTTACGCTGCCTTTTTTTTTTACAGCCCTCACTGATACACATACAGTATTACGTTATTCTGACTTTCGCAGGAAAAAAAAATCACACAGTGCAAAACATTTCTGTTTGGAAGAAGAATGCAATAGGAGAGAGAAATGGCAGAGCACAACCGGAATCATCCAAGAAAGAGAATTAGGAGGAAAGTGCGTTATCCACTTCTCTTTTTTGGATGATTCCGCTTGTGCTCTGGACCTAGAGGTAGTCAGGAAAGGTCTGGACGACTCGCAAAGCACACCCTAGGGCCTTGAATGGAGTAAAGTGGGTCTGGAGACAGGGCTATAGCTGTTCAGGTCACCTTGAGGCAGCTAGTCGTAGGATGCCTGAAGGGATAGCCTGGTTAACATGGGTCAGGAATTCCTGAGAGGATCTGCGTTAGTGATAGCCAACAGTAGGTTGACGCCCCGAGTACTCTAGCCAGTAACCAGACCACTTACCGCAGAGCACATACTGGAGGGAAGCAGATACAGCATACAGTGAGAGAGTGAGCCTAGCCTGAGGTAGTGCATACATGATTCAGACATACATGAGATACATGTAGAGTGGTGCACTGGCTTTCTATATTGCATGGAAATCGCGGCTACCCAGCGAAAGGAGCACCATGTGCGATAGAAGTACACAAGTAAAGATGGCGACTGCAAGTAGTGAAGTTCCGCGCGGTGCGGAGAGTCTAAGATGGTGGCCAGCGCCTGATGGAGAGAGCGTACGTGGTGTGTGTACCACAGAAGAACAGACTACCGAAGTGACTTTGGCTAGTTTGCTATGGAGTGGCGCTAAAGCAGTGGCTGCGCCGTTTTTGTCCTGCCTAGGAGCCCGGGGTGCTGCCCTGGATGAGAGTGTTGAGGACATTGCTATTATCTGCGGAGAGAATGGAGAATCTGATTGCCAGGCGGTGATCACTACACAAACTACCTCAGCTGCTTATGTGAATGGCCGTGCAATCCAAAATGGCGGTTCTCGCTTCCCTGGGAGACCGCGTGGGCCGAGTGAAGAGAATTTTGCAAATCATGCTGTTGCAAGAAGTTGGCCGGGAGAGGCGCGAAATAGAGAACCCCACCCTGCTGGGGCCAGTGGCGCGAAAGCTGTGGCCACGCCCTCCTGGACTGTGACAGGCTCAAAGCCAATTCTGGGTCATCAAGTGAACCTGTAGGACCCTCCTCTAATATCTACCAGGGGGAGGGGTCTCTGTATCTGCCAATTGCGAACCGAGTTGGCTGAGGGAGGAGCTGGATGTGCTCTTCCTGCCCCTCAGTTGAGAGGAGCTGGTGAACAGGAGAGACTGCTGTGTCGAGTGTCTCCCTTGTCAACCACCACTGCCAAGAGTGCAATGGACATTGCGGTGTACCCCTACCTATTGCCAGGAGGCTTCCTGGTAGTGAAAGCGGGTGACAAAGAGACGCTGCGGTGCCTGTGCGTTCAATGCAGGTTACCCGGCGGAGAAGCCAGCACCACTGCAAGATGCCCCAAGTGTGGAATACACTATCTATGGGCCGTGGAGTCATTTGTGCCTGGGCACAACGCGGAGGCGGGTGGAGAGACAGCCAAGCTGACGGCTGGAGCCTCGCCCAAGGTAAAAACGGAGAAAGCTGATCCCGGAGAATGGGGATCGTTGCACATGATAGCTACGGGAAAGGAGGAAATTGGGGCCTGCAACCGCAGTGAGAACCCGGAACCTCGCTGTCGGTCCTCTGCGGAGGTACCACTACCAGCGTCGGAGTCTGCCTCATCGGACGAGGAGCAAGCAAGCCCGACATCGGTGGTAATGCGCCTACCGCTACTACAGCGGTGCTGAAGGGATAGCCTGGTTAACATGGGTCAGGAATTCCTGAGAGGATCTGCGTTAGTGATAGTCAACAGTAGGTTGACGCCTATGTGATGACAAGTGATGCACCGCCACTACAACGGTGCTGAAAAAGAGCCAGCACTTACCTGTGATGTGGAGGAGCCGACTCCTGAGAGTTCGCGATCACCTGCGCTAATGCGACCGGAGCGGATGAGTCCCACGGCCGTGGCGACTCCCATCGTGAGAAAAGAGGACCTCATCGCAAGCCCGCGGAGTGGTGAGAAACCCTCTTCCGTCCCTCAGGCTCCGATGAAGGCGGCGGAGAAGGAAGGCCTAGTCCAGGCCTCAGCGGAGCAGTGGAGCGAACCATCGCGTCCAGTGCCGGATGTCGTACTGGAAGAGGAAGTTCCGGAGGGGGACCCCACCCAAGATGGCGCAGAGTCCCGCGAGATAGATGACATCACTTCCGACGGACACAGCGGAACCGGCTGGAAGCAAGCCGCACCATCGCGACCGCCGTGCTGTAACAGGGTGTCCAGAGGTGAGAAGAGCAAGAGTTGGCAGGCCCTGCGGAAGCCCGGGAACTAGGAGACGGGTGAGCCTGACCTGCTCAACACTGGCACCGGCCGAGGTAGTGCCACTGCACCGCCAGCATACGTCCCCTTTTGCCCTGCCCCCGGCCATAGCTCAAACCCCTTCCCCTGTCACCTCCTCATCCGGGTCCCTATCGAGCCAAGGGTGGTCTGGGGAGTCCCGGGATACTTCCGAGGAACGGACTGGGTCAAATCTGGACCGGGGGGAATGTTTTACCTCCGATGAGGGATCGGGGAGGGAAATGATTGCTTCTGGGGTGTCGTTGAGAACGAATTCTGTTGATTACAATGCCAATGTAAGGGGTAAGCCTAAACGCCTTGGGTCAGCCTCTAGGTCCACAGGGACATCAGGAGTTTCTTCTGGGGGAGAACCGGAGGAAGGTGAGATAACAGTCGCAGTGAAAGAGCAGGCTGTGGAGAAAGAAACCAGATGTTTGAGGGGTATGAGGCCTGGTTGGATCGTACGCGATTCATACTAATCAGGAGTTATATAGTTGATCACTGGTGGGATGAGGGTGAGTACTCAGATGAGGAACGCCTAGAAGAATTAAGGAAAAGATGGTATGATATTCAAAAGGGCCTTATTACTCCCTGAGGGTCATCCATACTATATGACGTGGTTGCTCTTGAAGAACCATTGTCGTGGGTACTGCCAGGCAGGGCAGGCAACAAAAAGCTTTTCCGCATCAGCAGGGCTGAGAGAGCAATAGTAGCACGGTACAAAAGGTCTCATGGTCTTGAATATCCGTATGTACCTGAACCTCTCATGCAGGAGATAGAGAATAACAGGGATGCATGGTTGAGGGAGACTGTTGAGGATTACATTATGTCTAAATCTGGTCATGCACCGTACAAGACAGAGAGGATATGTTATCTTATGAGGGTATGGAGTGTTGGGCGCAACATTTTCATGCATAAGATGGAGTATAGGCCAGAGAATGGGCCGCCCAGATCTTACAGTATCACAGTGCAGGATGCTAATGGGAGGGAGGTGAAGAAACCTGACCCTAGGCATTATTACTAGATTAATTCTCCTATGGAGTGGTTCTATGTGCTGCAGTAGCCAAACTGGCCTATGTAATTATGTTCATGCAGAAAAAAAGAATATGTGTTTTGTAATAATGTATTCCTATGCTATGTATCTTGTTTATGTGTTCCAGTACCAACTGAAGGAAGGTTCCGCAAATTTCAGTCCCAGCCGGATCGTTGGGTTCCACCAGGGGGAGATTGTAGCCATGTATAAAATTGGTGTACAGATCTCTCTCATGCTGGCAGTAATCCTGGTAAGGAGGCAGGGTTGCCAGTAACTATCATGGAGGTTTGCCCTCAAACCCTGGTGAAGTGTCATATGTAGCAAAGGAAGTGACAGCATACGAGTGGCACGTGACAATCTACTGCACACTGTGTCCAGGGACCTGGCACAGCTGGTGATCTCCCTTAGGGGAGAGGTGGGAGAGCAACTCAATTAAGAGAGAGGAGGAACCTTTTGCATGGAGTACCTTCACGGAATGTGCGGCTAGTGTCGGCCGCTGTGATGGGCAGTCTGCCACGAGACATGCAATTAAAGATGCCCTGGTTCAAGATATCCTTCATGTGTGAGTCTGGAGTTATTCCACAGGAAGATGCACCTAGGAGTTCCCCGTCAGATATTCCTCCCTGCTGCCGTATGGATTCTGATGGGGTGGAGGCGCTGTACCAAATGTGAGTAGGACTCAGAACACTACCTCAGACGCCTGTCATGGTGATATTCCCCATTACCAACCAGCGGGAGACTCAGGAGTCCTGTTGTCAGCAGGTGCACCACAACATACATACATGTAATTGGGCGCAGATTACACCCACAGGGGCCAATATGAGATTGGGTGGGGGTCTGACCGTTACACATTATATTCCCATTCACAGTTTGGAAGAAGCAATCATTTCCTTGATAACATTTCCAGTGTTTTCTTTATAAAATGTTGCTTTATAAATGGTTTACCATAACAACCACTGGTTTACAAAAGCATTCGAAACATTCTTGTGGGATGGTAGAAAAATGGAGTCCCATGCGGCTTATTCAACAAAGTGTGATGGTGCCGATTTGATGCTACCATACTAAAACTCACTTCCAAGTCAATAAGAGGTTCCGTGCGGTAGTGCTGAGTTGGCCCTATTACACTTTAGTGAATAAGCCCCCATGTTTTTAAAGTAATAGCTGCTTGTCAAACTAACATTAAGCGGCATTTCTTTCAACATCTTATGGGTAATTAAAAAAAAAATCAGTTGTTTAATATTAGAAGATACTTACTGCATTAAAAAAACACTGTTCTGCCCTTTGTAATGATTTTAATGTATTAAGTGTAGCCATGCCAGTCCTGGCTACTTGTCTGCCCTGCCTGCCATGTCAGTCTTAGTAAGTCCAAAGCATTGTCAGGCATAATCCTGGGTTTTCCCCACTATCAGGCAGCCTCTCTGAGTGGCAGGGGTGGTGGTGGAACTTGGTCTGTGTGCAGCCAATCCAGCTGCAGACCTTGTGCCCTCCCCCCTGTGCTAGAGAGGAAGCCATTCCAAATTATAATCAGATCTAGTCTCTCCCTCAAGGGATCTTGACAGGCCCTGGGTGAATGACAGTTTGAATGACAGTTTAATGACAGTTTCAGTTGGGTAAATGACAGTGGGGGGTTGGTTGGGTGGGTGGGCAAATGACAGTCAAATGACAGTGGGTGGGTGGGTGGTCGAATAACAGTGGGTGGGCGAATGACAGTGGGTGGGTGGATGGGTGGGCGAATGAAGGTGGGTGGGGGGTGGGCGGGCGGATGGGTGACCGTGGGTGGATGACAGTGACTGTGACTGGGTGACAGTGACAGTGACTGTGTGACTGTGTGACTGTGTGACAGTGACTGTGTGACAGTGACTGGTTGACAGTGACAGTGACTGGGTGACAGTGACTGGGTGACAGTGACTGGGTGACAGTGACTGTGACTGTGTGACTGTCACTGGGTGACAGTGACTGTGGGTGACAGTGACTGGGTGACAGTGACTGTGGGTGACAGTGACTGTGACTAGTTGACTTATCCCCCACCACCACCCCATATATATTAAATATCCCACCACTAGCCCAATACATATAAAATATCCCCCCACCTCCCCAATTCATATAAAATATACCCCCACAAACCCAATAAATATTAAATATACCCCTACCACCCCCATATATATTAAATATACTGCTACCACCCCCATATATATTAAATATACCCCTGCCACCCCCATATATATTAAATATACCCTACTACCCCCATATATGTTAAATATACCCCTACCACCCCCATATATATTAAATATACCCCTACCACCCCCATATATATTAAATATACCCCCAGCTCTACAATACATATAAAATATACCCCCACCACCCCCATACATATACAAATATACCCCCACCACCCCAATACATATACAAATATACCCCCACCACCCCAATATATATCAAATATACCCCCACCACCCCAATACATATAAAATATACCCCCACCACCCCCATACATATAAAAATATGCCCCCACCACCCCAATACATATAAAATATACTCCTACCACCCCAATACATATTAAATAAACCCCCATCACCCTCATATATATTAAATATACTCCTACCACCCCCATACATATAAAATATACCCCCACCACACCCATATATATTAAATATACCCCTACCACCCCAATACATATTAAATATACCCCCACCACCACATACATATAAAATATACCCCCACCACCCCCATATATATTAAATATACTCCTACCACCGTCATACATATAAAATATACCCCCACCACACCCATATATATTAAATATACCCCTACCACCCCAATACATATTAAATATCCCCTCACCTCCCTCCACATTGTACTTTACCTTATCTCCTGCAGCACACAGTCAACACCGGATCATGTATCTGGCCCGCCGGGGTGTGGGCTCCGCCCCTGCTGTCCTCTGGTTGGCTGTCCTCTCCTCCAATCAGGGACAGCACACCAGTCCTCCTTGCTCTGCCCAGCCACCATCCCGGCCCGCCCTCTCACTGCCTCCGCTCTCTCAGCACTTAACACTCGCCGGACACCTGGCAACCCTATTGTGGGCACGCATGGGCCGGGCGCGTGGGGCCCCCCTATGCTGTGGGGCCCCCGGGCAACTGCCCAATTAGGTTAGCACGGGGGAGTTTAGGTTGGCGCGCACGCAGGGGAATCCCATGGCATATCTTCTCCGTCCCACGTTGGGGGCCGAGGGGTGGGAGCGGGGATGAGCGGGGGAGGGGGGGGAGGAACGGGCGGGCCTACAGGCAGCAGGGCGGGCCTACAGGCAGCAGGGCGGGCCTACAGGCAGCGGGCGGGCCCACATACAGCAGGGTGGATACCCTGCTTACCCTGCTTGCCCTGCGCATGCGCGGAAGAATCACCGCCATTTATAAAAATAAAAAAAAACCTTTTTTTTTTTTTACTTTAACGGGCATGGCCGGGCCCCCCTGACTCACGGGGCCCGGGACGCCAGTGCCCTCTGTCCCCCCTGTTGGCGGTCCTGATTAGGGGGGGGTATGCACAATGTGTTTCACAGTGAGGACTGTCTCCAGCTAAGCTGGAGCCTGCTGTGAATGGAGGTGTTTGCACCTGAGAAGAACACAGCCTGATGACAACCAAAAGCCTGTCCTGTTCCCAACAACATCGCGGAAGCTCAGCATCTCCTGGAACCTAACAGGTGCTAAGTACTACACCGCAGCAAGGGCCAAATCTCCCAGGGGAGAGGGGGGGGGGGGGGGTGGAGAAGCAGGGCTACATAAGCTTTCTTGGATTGCTATAGCAACTATTTAGGATGCTACACCACTTTCCCTTTTGAAAAAGGCAGCCACATTGTGTGCCCTGGGAAGCAGGCATCTTAGATAACTGCATTGCTGTAAAGACACAGGAATGCTGCAAAACAAAGAAGCAAGAGGGAATACCCCTTTAAAGGCAGGTTACACTCTTAAAAAGCATAATAAATGTATGTCTTTTATAGAACATGTATCACATAACTTTAAATGTATGTACTGTAGGCGAGATACATCTATCACTAGTGAAATATAAAAGTTAAAGAAAGTTCCTGAAATGAAAACTTCATATTCATATTTTTTTTAAGATCAAAGTTCATCTTGATGTGAGCAGAGAAGTATGGGCCACAACAGATTAATCCTCTTTCTGCAGTCTTGAAATCTACTACTGTACAAATAACTACAAATTAAGATTGATTGAAATTTTCCATATGAACAGCCTGCGGAAGGAAACCCCATCATTCCAATCACGGTGACATTTAGTGGACTGCATTTGAGCAGAGCTGTGCAGTACAAACATCTCAAAGCCCCATTCCTGCAAAGATATATGTTAGCTGTGGAGCAATATGCTGCAACTGTATATTATTTGCTTTTTACTTGTAACAAATACACTACATTCTAGAATTATTGATTTAAACACTTACCTACTTACCTACCAAGCTGAGCCTATTTAGTCTGTACTGTGTATACAGTAGATGCTAAGCAGGCTTTATACTGTAACATATTGCTATTTTGCCTAACTACTACATAACATAAATAACACAAAACACATTGATCAAGCCTAATTAGCACATGTACCGACTAGTTCAGGGGTGATCTGAGTATTTAATATATTTGGAGTGCGCATTTTGTCTGCACCCCTCCTATCAGGGGCTCTGTCAGTGTGTGTGTGAGGCGGGGGGGTGGTGGTATGTCAGTGTGGGTAGAGGGGATTACCAGAGAGGAAGGGGGGATGTCAGTACGTGTGTTTAATGTCAGTGTGTGAGTGTGTGTGAGGGGGGGGGAGTGTCAGTGTGTATGTGGGGGGAAGGGAGGGGATGTTAGTGTGTGGGAGGGGATGTCAATGTGTGTGGGGGTGTGTCCGTGTGTGAGTAGGTGATAATGGTGAAAGGCAGGGGTGCAGACCTGTCTAAGACATGTGAATGAGCTCACAACTGATCTTTTTATGTGCTATACGGTGGAGGTTTCTTGTCGCCTTTTTCAACCACCATAACTTAAAATGTGTATAAGATTCACATGTCTTAGGCAGGTCTGCAACCCTGCCTTTCGCCATTATCGCCCAGCATACAGTGTTTCCACTACAACAAGGGATTCTGGGAAATAACATGCAAATGAGCACACCGTGTCACCTTTTGCCTGAAAAACCATTGTTACATGGAGCCCATATAAGCTAATGCTCGCTGTTAACACAGCTTTAAAGCACAGCATGGGAATCAGATGCCTAAGGCCGGGGCCATGGTTAGGGTGACCAGGTGTCCCGTTTTAGCCGGGACAGTCCCAGTTTTTTAATGGTTGTCCTGGTTTTTTAATGGCTGTCCCGGCTGCCCCGCATTTTTTTAAATGTCCTGTTTTTTTGTGGCTGTTCTGGATTTGGCCATCAGAGCAGGGGGGCAGCAGAGAGCACAGAATGCAGGCAGAGAGGAGAGCAAAGGCCGGTCTGACAGCAGAGGGTGGGGGCGGGGTTAGTGTCAGCGGAGCATCAGCAGTGAGAGCCGGAAGTGAGGTGCCTGCTGCCAGTCAAGATGGCTTCCCCCACCCCCCATGCTCCAGAGTGAAAGGTAGGTGTGTGTGTCACTGGTTGTGTGTGTGTGTGTCAATGGTTGTGTGTGTGTGTGTGTGTGTGTGTGTGTGTGTGTGTGTGTGTGTGTGTGTGTGTGTGTGTGTGTGTGTGTGTGTGTGTGTGTGTGTGTCACTGGCTCTGTGTGTGTGTGTGTGTCACTGGCTCTGTGTGTGTGTGTGTGTCACTGGCTCTGTGTGTGTGTGTGTGTGTGTGTGTGTGTGTGTGTGTGTGTGTGTGTGTGTCACTGGCTCTGTGTGTGTGTGTGTGTGTCACTGGCTCTGTGTGTGTGTGTGTGTGTGTGTGTGTGTGTGTGTGTGTGTGTGTGTGTGTGTGTGTGTGTGTGTGTGTGTGTGTGTATTATATACACACATAAATTCATATCTGACACAGCTGCAATAGTTGACGAGATCTAAGCTTTCGTTCTGGTGCACGGGGATGCAAGTCTGCAAACTGTTTATAGCTGCACCTATGTATGTGTGTGTGTGTGTGTGTGTCAGTGGCTCTGTGTGTGTGTGTCAGTGGCTCTGTGTGTGAGTCAGTGGCTCTGTGTGTGTGTGGGTCATTGGCTCTGTGTGTGTGGGGGTCAGTGGCTGTGTATGTGTGGAGGTCAGTGGCTCTGTGAATGTGTGTGGGTCAGTGGCTGTGTGTGTGTGTGTGTGTGTGTGTGTGTGTGTGTGTGTGAGTGTGTGTGTGTGTGTGTGTGTGTGTGTGTGTCTCTGTGTGTGTGTTGGTCAGTGGCTCTGTGTGTGTGTGTGGGGGGGGGCGGTCAGTGGCTCTGTGTGTGTGTGTGTGGGGGGGGCGGTCAGTGGCTCTGTGTGTGTCTGGGTCAGTGGCTCTGTGTGTGTGGGGGTCAGTGGCTGTGTATGTGTGGAGGTCAGTGGCTCTGTGAATGTGTGGAGGTCAGTGGCTCTGTGAATGTGTGTGGGTCAGTGGCTGTGTGTGTGCGTGTGTGTGTGTGTGTGTGTGTGTGTGTGTGTGTGTGTGTGTGTGTGTGTGTGTGTGTGTGTGTGTGTGTGTGTGTGTGTGTTTTTGTGAAGTGCGTGCGTGGGTGTGTGTGTCAGTGGCTCTGTGTGTGTGGGTCATTGGCTCTGTGTGTGTGTGGGTCAGTGGCTCCGTGTGTGGGTGTCTGGGTCAGTGGCTCTGTGTGTGTGGGTGTGTGGGTCAGTGGCTCTGTGTGTGTGGGTGTTATGGGTCAGTGGCTCTGTGTGTGTGGGTCAGTGGCTCTGTGTGTGGGTGTGTGTGGGTCAGTGGCTCCGTGTGTGTGGGTGTGTGGATCAGTGGCTCTCTGTGTGAAGGTCAGTGACTCTGTGGGTCAGTGGCTCTGTGGGTCAGTGGCTCTATGGGTCAGTGGCTCTGTGGGTCTGTGTGGGTCAGTGGTTGTGTGGGTCAGTGGGTGTGTGGGTCAGTGGGTGTGTGGGTCAGTGGCTCTGTGGGTCAGTGGCTCTGTGGGTCAGTGGCTCTGTGTGTCTGTGTGGGTGTGGGTCAGTGGGTGTGTGGGTCAGTGGCTCTGTGTGGAGATAACATTTTTTTAGATCTATTTGTTATATATTTATTTATCTTGCCTTTGGCTGTATCCTCCCCTCCAAATTCCGTTAACATGGCCGTGCGATGTCACGTAATGCACATTGCCATAACAACGAGCCGCTCCCTGACGTCACGCGGCATCAAGTTGTCATGACAACGGGACGCATTATGGCGCCGAGGCATCACGTGATGCCACATTGTCATGGCAACATGTCACCGCCTGACGTCAGTGTCTCGTTGTCATGGCAACGGGGTGCGTCATGTGATGTAATTTGTTTTATAAATAATTTTTTAATGTGTCCCGGTTTTTCATTTTGAAAATCTGGTCACCCTAGCCATGGTCAAAAAGACTGCGCTGACTCAGTCCTCCTGTTGCCAGCAGGTATATGCACCACACACCCTGTAATGGCCCCTATCTGTGATTGGGTGGGGGAAACACCTTTACAATAGGAATACTGTATAAGAAAAGGCTGGGACTATAGCTATCAGGAGTCTGTTGTACATTTGCTTTTTATTTATTTATGATTGAACAATTCTTACATTCTTACATTTTCTTTAATTACTTTAATTTTCTTTAATTACATTTTATATTTTTTTTTTATGTTTATGCACTTTCACATATTATCCCATAATTAATAGAATATAATTTGTAACACATTTGTATATACTTTTTTTATATTTGTGCAATACACATCTTAGTGTTTACATGTATCTTATACTCTGATAATTTGCTGATTAGGACACTTTTTTTAAAGTGCACATTTTTCTCTACTTTACAAACTGTACAACAACAACCTGTACATTTTCTTTGACATCGAGGTGGCAATAATTATTATTGACGGCAGCAGATTTCTGTTTAGTTTTCCACGGTATTCACAATGTCAGTATATCTGTTCACATAGAAAGAATGGGCATTCACAATTTCAAGTAGAAATGAATTCATCCTGCCACGGGTGCACGTCTGTCCAGACATCTGGTTGATATAGTATACAGTTCAAAAAGAGAAATCCATCTCTCCAGTGGACTTGTGAGGAAAGTTATTCACATTTATTGACATTAATTACAAGCAATTCAACGTTTCGGTCCCCGCATGGGGATTAAAAAAAATATATATATCAGTGATACCTGTGTGCTAAATATACCCATGTAAAGAGGGTTAAGGCTGCACTCCACAAATAAAATAAGACATACAGTTTACCGGTGTTGCTGGTTCAAGGAAGTACCTGCCAGGCAAAATCCAAAGTACACTCAGGAAAAAAGGGATCCAGCGCTCCACGGATTTCTAAATAAGTAAATTTATTGTGCTGGATCCCTTTTTCCTGAGTGTACTTTGGATTTTGCCTGGCAGGTACTTCCTTGAACCAGCAGCACCGGTAAACTGTACGTCTTATTTTATTTGTGGAGTGCAGCCTTAACCCTCTTTACATTGCCATTGATTTCCTGTCTTTTGGCTGGCAACCTTTAAAACCCTTAGGGATTGATTTAAATGATACTTTACAGATCTATTTCTGTGTATCACTGCATTTATTATCTGTGTAATTTATTTGGAGACGTTGAATTTCTCCCAGTACATTCCAGTTTTTCCGTAGTGTTAGACTGGTTCAAGTGTAAGGCTCTACTTTATGGAAGGGCTAGCTAATCTATCCCTTGGACTTACAAATAAAGCTGAAACAAAAACTTTTAATGAGGAGGAGATCAGTAACATTCTGTTTAAAACTACTCCTGAAGAGGCGTTTGGTCCTGACAGACCAGCCGATTATATCCAAGACTTAGAAAGACTTAAAAAGAAGGAAATAGAATTTTTCTCACATGGA
This sequence comes from Ascaphus truei, assembly GCF_040206685.1. Taxonomy (NCBI): domain Eukaryota; kingdom Metazoa; phylum Chordata; class Amphibia; order Anura; family Ascaphidae; genus Ascaphus; species Ascaphus truei. Next base: position 415,797,031 of record NC_134483.1, on the reverse strand, counting down.
ACCACTTTAAGTGAATATTACAAACAAAGACTTATCCCCAGAGGGTTCAGGATCCGAAACCGTCCCACCATTGGCATAGATAACCAGATATTCTGTGAGAACTGGTGCAAAATACTGAACAAAGCTTCCTTAGATTTAATGGTATTAGTTATAGAGGAAGCAGGGAAGCAATTATCCAATACTAGACATGAGATTTTAAAACTTGAGGTCACCATAGAACATACACATCAAAGTGACGTTACTTTCAAGCTCTTGGATGAACTAAAAACTAAACTACAAAAATTTAAGGAGGACTTAGTCCATTTCAAAAAACAGAAGTTTAAAAAGGTAGTAGGAGACTACAAAGAAAATAGTGTATATATATGGACTAATATCGAATGAAGTGTACAGAGTACACAGAAGATCCCAAATAATAGCGGACCGCAGACCTAAGTAGTATGAAATCATGGTCCAAACGTGCATCAAAACAAACAATTAAAATAATTTTATTACAAATAAATGGATAAAAACATGAATCCTCCTAATTCTCTGAATCAGAGAGATGCTAGCTTCTACCTGAAGAGTATGTGTAGGACCAGTGAGACCTAGATAACAAGAGTATATCTGCTATGCTTGCATGGTAGCTGAGTGGGTCCAGACCGTGGAACAAACTCCTCTTGTAGTAATCGTGGGGGGAGAGATATTAATATATCAATTTATTTGCCCAAAAAGAATGAGAGGAGATGTTCAGTCATAATGGTTCTGGTGATATATCGAATGGCTGTAGAATAGCCGCTGATAGATTGCTGCTAGGTCAATGCTTCTAAGATGGTACTTTGATGTAGCTAGGGTGAGTATAGGTACCAACTGGTCATAATAATAACTGGAAAGTGTGTGAGTGTGTACGTTCACTGTATCCTGAAACTGTGACAGTGTGTATCTGTGTTAAAGGTAGCGTTTGCATGGTCACATGGTGGATCATACAGTGATATAGAAATATATAGCAGCGATTCTCCCCTGCCCTACACAAATCTTACCAAGTATTTACCATATTAGTATCTGGTGCATACTATTGTATTACCATATGACACACAAAGAACAAATACTGGTCCTACACATACTCTTCAGGTAGAAGCTAGCATCTCTCTGATTCAGAGAATTAGGAGGATTCCTGTTTTTATCCATTTATTTGTAATAAAATTATTTTAATTGTTTGTTTTGACGCACGTTTGGACCATGATTTCATACTACTCAGGTCTGCGGTGCGCTATTATTTGGGATCTTCTGTGTACTCTGTACTCTTCATTCTCTGTACTCTTCATTCAATATATTCTACTCACTCCCTGGCAGCACGCGACCATGTACATCCTCTTGGGGATTTGAGCAAGGTAACACACATCTCGTCATATATATGGACTAAGCAAGATAAACGCACCAGATTCACAAACAAAAAAAAGGCAAAAAAGGCTCAAAAAAGAGGAGAAAATCTTTCCAGTGACCAAGAGGCCAGCTCATCTGCTGATGAGACACGAGGACCGACACCAGGACCCTCCAGCTCTTCTTCTTTTTTTAGGAGGAGGGAGAGGGACGGGAACAAAGGCAAAAGAAAAAAGACAAGGAGGGGGAGACGTAAACCCGCGGACACCGCCCGTCTTGAGACCCCGGCAATAAGTAGTGTGCATTGTCTTGTTATTAATCTTTCTGACTACTCACTGTCCAAAACAGAATTAGAAGTTCTGTCTAGAGGCCCCTCATTTGTACCCACCACTACGGCCATGCAACAGCAGCAGCCACCAGCAGCAACTCAAAGTTTGACTAAAGAAACGGTATGTAAGCTAAAATCTAGTTTTGTACCTCCTGTTAAGAATTCAGCGGTACAAGCATACATGAGTCTGGTAAAACACGATGTAAATACATATTTTAGGAAAAGACATCGTATACATTACAACCTTAACATCAGTCAAAAAAAGTGTTTAAAAAATTTGGCCGACAACCCTAAAATTATCTTAAAAAGAGCAGACAAAGGAGGGGCACTCGTTCTTCAAAACTATGAACAATACAGGACAGAAGCCTATAGACAACTAGCAGACACAAACTGTTATGTAAAATTAACACATGATCCAACAAACTCATACCAAGAAGAAATAAAACAAATTTTACAACTTGGCTTGGGAGATACATGGCTGACAGAAAAGGAGATAGAATTCTTAACAATGGAGCACCCACGACGCCCAGTATTATATCTATTACCAAAGATACATAAGAGTTTACATAACCCACCACGCAGACCGATCATATCTGCCACGAATTCCATCAACCAACCATTGTCTATGTTTGTAGACACTTTTTTACAACCATTAGTGACAGAGGGAAGATCATATATCAGAGACACATTCGTTTTTTTGAATAAAATAAGGTCTATTGAGTTAAATGATAGAGACATACTACTGGTGACCATGGACGTCACCAGTCTCTACACAATCATCCCTCACACAGAAGGCTTAGATGTGGTCAGGGAAAACTTAGAAAGAAGTCACACGCAAGGTCCACCAACTGATTATATCATGCTCCTGCTACATTTCATTTTACACAAAAATTATTTTAAGTTTGAGACCAATTTTTATTTGCAGACGACAGGAACCGCTATTGGAAGCAAAGGTAACACCATCTTATGCCAATTTATACATGTCACATTTTGAGGAACAACACATCTATGGCACACAATTTTTTAGTAAGATGCTCTTTTACTGCCGTTATATAGACGACCTCTTTATCATCTGGGAGGGAACTGAAAACGAATTAATTGAGTTTTTTACATACTTGGCAGAATTACCTACGCCAGTTAAATTTACTAAAAATTGGAGTAAATCACAGATATCATACTTAGATGTACTGATCACATATAATGGACATGAATTACATACAGATCTATTCCGGAAACCTACGGATAGAAATTTAACATTACATGGATCTAGTTTTCATCCAGACTCTTTAAAGAGAATGTTACCCTATTCACAAAAAAATAAGGACGGGAAAAATTGTTGACAGGCCTCTGCACTTGGCTAGAACCATAGAAGAAATAAAAACACGGTTCACAGAAAGAGGACACAAAGCATCAATAGTGGATAAATCTTTAAGAAAGGAACTAGAGGAGAATAGGCCAGCTGATAGTGAAGAAAAAATGACCTTTGTCAGCAAATACACGACCAATTACTGCAAGTAATTTGTTAAACAAACTATACAAAAACACTGGAAGATTCTTCAAACAGATCTAATATTAGGACAAATATGTAAGGAAACACCTAGATTTGCCTATCAAAGAGGAGAAAATATCAAGGATATTCTGATCAAAGCAGACAAAAAGCAGACATTACGTGGGTGCACACTTTCTTAGTGATCCAAAAGCAGGCTGCTATAAGTGTTTTAATTGCTCGGTATGCAATAGCTTAATGACAGGCGAAGTATTTTGTCATCCGAGAAGTGGTGCAAAATTTAAAATTAACAAACGCATCACCTGCACTACCACACAAGTTATATATATTATCAAATGCCCCTGTGGTCTTCTATATGTGGGTAAGACAAACAGGAGTCTGAAGACCAGATTTATTGAACATAAAAGCAGGATCAATAACAAATCAGAAAACACTGTTTTTATTGACCACTGTACAGATCACAAACACCAAGTCTCATCCCTTCGTCTAATGGGGATAGAGCAAATAAAAAGAAAAGCAACAGGGATTGATATTAATACACTTTTATTACAACGTGAGTCATACTGGACATACACTTTAGACACAGTTCATCCGAAAGGGCTAAATGATTACATATCATTCAACTCTTTTCTTAATAGGAGATAAAATGTTTCTTAGGTGGCATGGCTGCTGTTGGTGCTAATGCCTTAAATGTGAGTAAGTGACAGAATAGATTGACAAGCATTCCAAAAGTTTTTATTAAATGTTGTTTTTTGCACTTACTACTTTTTTGCACTGGTTCACACTATAGAATGCCACCCCTGATCACATATAATGATTTTCTCTATGCATACTAAAGGACTGATATTGCATACTGAGAGACATAGAAGAATAGCCCACTTTAACAGAAGGAGAACAAAAGACCAGGATGACAACAAGATGACCATTATGATGGAGGACTCAGGAGTATCTCCCACACCACGATGCAGAGAGAGGGAAGGCTAACAGCTCACAAGATGAGGAAACAGCCCCCACAGCATCATGAGGATGGGAGAACAAATCCAGACGCGATGGCAGACGTCAGACCTGGCCGACGAAGAGAGGAGGACGACGCTGGAACGCAAGCGCTGATGGCGCATGCGCAGAAGAGGATAATGACGTCACTGGAACGCAAAACCGGAAGAAGATCAAGAAACCGGAAGAAGACTCTCACGGACTGTTATGGCAATGTATGAAGATAGGATTGATCAGGGGAAGCGGATTGGGGACAGCTGGGGTGATTTTATAACTGTTTTCACCTGTTTTGTTAATGTTAGAGGATATATATACTGGGTAGATCCTCATTTGGTGTATGCCCAGTCACTTGAGAAAGACCTATTGGTCGAAACGTTGTGTGGCACAATAAATTTACTTATTTAGAAATCCGTGGAGCGCTGGATCCCTTTTTTCCTGAGTGCGAAATATACCCAGCAGACTCCAAAGGAAACATGTATGGGGAGGAAACTGGAAAAATGGTGCCAAGACTTGCAAGCACTGTCGCTCTCTTGTTTACTATGCTAGGTGTTGCTTTGTACAGATGTGCCATGCTTGCTATACGCAATCTACTCTACTGCTGGTCATCAATTATGTCCGCAGTCCGTGGCGAGGCTGTATTATTCCTCGTCGATATTTGAGCATTGTTGCTAGAATAATAGGGTATTCATATTTGACAGTAAGCCGCTAGGACTTTAGCACAGTAGTATTATACAATGAGTGTATATATAATAATATACAGTTTATTTATGCTTAGTTTCTTATATAGTATTGACACTGCTCTTTGTTCATTACTATGATTTAAATGTGTTGTATTCAAGTGAGATACATTATGTATGATTATGTATAGTCACAATAAGGCTTACATTATTGTTGTAGCACAACACGGTTAGGATATGTGTGTAGTATCAGTTGCACTTGAGCTCTAGCCGCCATTTTCCAGTCCCCTCCCTGTCCCCTGGCATCTGGTGGCATATTTAGCACACAGGTATCACTGCTTTTCTATCTTGATAAAGGTCAACGTGGGGACTGAAACGTTGATGAATTGCTTGTTATCATGTAAATAAATATGAATAACTTTCTTCACAAGTCCTCTGGATACCGGATTTCAATATTTGGAATGTACAGTGTAACTGTTCATACATCACGGCCTTCTTGACAATAATTAGTTTTGTGTTGTTTTTTGTTTTTCAACTTTCAGACAGTTTGTTGCGAGTGAGATTGTTACATGGAAATGTTTTGGCAAATGTGATATTATATTGAAGCTGCAGACCAAGCAAATCCTACATGTGTGTTTTTTTTTAAATTTTACAGTATAAATCAGTTCTATACTATGAGGAAATACTTGTTGCATTTTTTTTTAAAACAACTCAGAAATAAAAATTTTAATGTACAGTGGCGGCAGAGTTTATTCTATCTCGGCCGCCACCGCAAAGTGCGGGCAGACGCGGCTTACTTTTTTTTTTTCCGGCGTGCCGTGCGTCAGCTGGGTGCCGGTCACGTGCGCCTGGCGACCCGAGGACGCCAGGCATCCCCGAAGACACCAGGCATCCCCGAAGGAGGCTGCAGATAAGGGGGTATTTTATTTTTGGGAGCGTGGAGTGGGCCGGAACAGCCAGGGGGTCGCAAGGGAAAGGAAGGGGGAGGGGAAGATGCGGCTAGGTTGGGCTGGCGCACGGCCACGTTCGGCACCAGCCCGTAATGACGCGCGGGGCAAGACGGGTAAAAGTTAGAATAGGATGTGCCGCAGCAGTATTATAATGTAACAAGCATTTTTTGATTCTATAGCAACCATTTACAAGGTTACATCCCCTTCCTCTTCTGAGACAGGCTCTGGCACACCCCTTTTTGAGCCCTGCCCTCTCTCTTGCAGTGCACCAACTGTATCTAGTGGCTGCCTGATACATGATCTTCCCCACAGAACTTTGCAACTTTGGTCCTCTTCTGCTGCACTGACGGCCATTTAGTGAACCCCCGAGCCAAATCTTTGCCGATGGGTCACCGGAGAATGGATTGATGAGCAATTTAGCGAATTACTTACCATTGTGTGGATTATATTGATGCACATATTAGAGGGGGAAAAAATATTTAAAAATAAAAAACGGCAGCTTGGACTGCATTTCTTTTCAAGTCGCAATAATGTGATATTCCGTATTTACAGTTTTGTTCGACTTCAAGACAGCGCTTGAATAGCCGCCTTACTGGGCAACATTGTTACCGGTGCTTCGACTGTCAGTGGAAATTAGCCTTACTTATCGGCTCATATAATAGAACACGCTAGTGTGAGAATTAATTGGCCAAACATTACCGTTTTACTGTAACTGAAGTTTGAGAATAATAGGACAAGTTGATGACAAAATCCAAAATTGTATGTTTGAAAAAAAAAAATCCCCCCATATTTCATTCCGTGTTATGAATCTGTGTTCAATTAAATTTAATCGCTCATTCAAAAACGCAGTATTAAATATAGCGTTTCCCTAGTTATAGAAAGAATGGGCAATGTCTATTGCTATTTACTAGCATCAGTGATGTAAATATTACATGTCTGTTGCTAAATATGCTAAAACAGAATGTGCAAAAGTTGCCCTTTGCTCACGATTTATTCCGAATTAATAGCCTTTGTTCAACGTTACCCTAATCTACTGACATTTTGTAGTGATTTAAATATTACAATAAAAAGACCCATCAGGTGAGTCTTTTTTTACACACATTAAATTGATATAGCCAAATGACTACATTGCAGAGCACAGACTGGTTCTGCACATAAGAAAATACAATCTTGATTTATTTTCATGAATTTAGTCAGTTGTTTGAAATGATAGTCCCATTCATGCATGACAAAATGGAGGCACCATGTAGCATGTGGATTTTGATGAATGAGTTGCATATCACACTGTCACCCAGCCCTCCATATTTTCAGAACTTATTTTAAGAACTCATTATACAGTGGCGTAGCTAGACATGTGCTGGCCCCCAGGCAAAAAAAAATTCAGGACCCTATTATGAGTGAACATATTCCGTAGATTTCCCCCAGCTTTTGGCGGCCCTGCGAACCCCCCCCCCCCTTATTTTACACCTCCTCACTCTCTTCTATTCACCCCTCTCTCCTCATGTATTTATCTCCCCGGCCACTACCCCCTTTTTCGTCTCACACTCTTCTCCCCACCCCCCCCCCCGGCTATCAGTCAGTAACCCTCCACCCCCTTCCACACTCAATCCAGCTCCCTCAATCCTCCTGAGAGGGGAACTGCTCCATTGTCTGGCAGGGCTGCGGACCTCCGCGCGATCAGGAGTGTGGGGGTGGCCATTTTGGGTAATCGCGCATGCGCAATGCAGTGAGGCGCGCATGCGCAGTGTGAGGTGGCGGCCATCTTAAAACAGCTCCACAGATGCAGCGCATGACTACAAGTCCCAGGATCCTCTGGGGGCAGGAAAACATGACAGGGTTGTCCCAGCCAATAGGGCTTGGAGGAACAGGATATGCTCCACGCACGGAAAGTCTGCGCTCCAGTCTGGAGGGAACAAGCAAGGAGGACGGACATGTCCAGGGAGCAAGCAAGCCCCTGGACTAGGCTAGAACTTGCCCTAAGTCTCCGGTCCCTATTTAGAGGAGTATTGTAGGTGAGGCCCTAGATAGGGACTCTCCCTCTTAGAGACCCATCACCTGCACCACTGCGCTTTCCGACAGACATCCACGCAGTGACCTGCGGCCTACGGACGAGACCGCAGGTGACCACCATCTGTAAGAAGTGAGGGGATTTATGTTGGAGGCCCTGCTGCATGGGACCTGATCCAACACCATTATCCAAGTATTCCCTGGTCTGGGACGTTGACCAGGAAGGTACCACCGTGCACCTACACATCACCAGGGGAGGGGGTGGGTGTGACGGTAGGGAGGGTTTGGCCCGGGGTTAACGGGGTTACACCCCAAGGGCCCCCCTCTAACCTCGCCAGGGAGACAAGGGGTTAACTGGGCTGAGGCCCAGAAATGTGATTTTACCCTTGTTATAACCTGTAAATGTATTCTCCCCCTGTTTCCCTGTCCCATTGTAATGTCTGGGTTAATCAGTGTTTGCATAACACACACACTGGATCATCAGGGGTTAATAAGCTACAGTTTAAGGAAATTCCACTGTATGGTGTCTTTTCAGGAAACCTGGACTTCAAAGGGCTTAATTGGAGTGGAAGGTGAAAATCAGAAGGGTTTTTAAAATGTACAGGCAGAATGCCTGCCTTTGAAATGCATGAGGAACCAAATGGTGCCTCATATGAGTCTAGTCACGTGTGATATTCACTGGAAGTGTATATCAACAGAGAGGTGTGATACATCGCCCTGATCAAAAGGTAACTGACCTAATTGGATATGCGAAAAGCCAAAAGCCTGCTTCAAAAGGTTTTATTGATGGGGCCAGGGGGGGGGCTACCCCCAACAGCAAATCAAAGTGAGTAACTTTATTAAATATAAGAATATTATGAGATGTCCTGGGCGGAAAAGGATAAGAGTTACATATGTGTATCCGTTGGATGTAGCCCATCGTTTTGAGGCTAAACATTGTACATTTACCCGTTACGAAATGCCAGATATTAATATCTCTATTAATTTTCATATTACAATGTAATGATGGGTCTCTCTACGACCGTCAGGTGTCACAGGCCGTATTAATATATCTCACCTGACTGTGTGTATTACGGAACGGAAGTTATGCAATGATTTGCAGTAAATATGAAACTTTGGTTGAGTTCTGAGGAACCCCTGTTGTGATGAGCAGGAAAGGAGAATTCACAAACATGATCATCAAAGACCAACGCTAAGTGGCTAATTGCTTATGCTTGGCCCAACGGACAAAAGGAATTAACCAGAGTCAGTGTAACTTTTCACACTGACCATGGAATTCCAAACCTAGCTTCAAAAGCTTCAAAGAGGATTTTACGGAGCCGTAAACTGGGAAAGAGGGGGGTTAAAATGATATATAAGTCAAAGCCACCCTTTACCCAAGTTGTTCATGTTCATGCTGTTCATTGTTCTTCATGCAAATGATCTTCATGCATGCATGTGTCCTGCCTGTTTTGCTGTGATGTCAACTCAAATATGGGAGAATTGGCAGGCTGTGATCCTGCTGGCTTTCTTGCCATAATCTTTAAGTAAGTGTCTATATTTTGCTGTTATTGTATAATCTGTTGTGTTCACCTTTATCAAGGAATAAATTCTATTTATCATATCTAAGTCTCGTCCCAGTTCAAACCCAGGTATATATATATATTTATATATAGTTTTGGTGTAAATTACAGCCTGTCGCAAGCTCTCGTGACAGGCTTGTAATTAACTGGTGGCAGCTGGCGGGACCGAACTGGACCTGGATTACAGTATTCTGCGGGGTACTGTGATCCAGTGGGAACTTGATGGTAATTGCAAGTTCCTGGGACTAAAGATATTGAACACACAGTGTACAACATATAACACAAGATATGGCACCTCCTCACTGTTCCCCTACTTGTGAGAAGCATTGCCTCCAGAACCAAAGTGCCAGCCATCCGTCTGACTGGAGCCGGGCACTGAGGCCAGAGGAGTGCATCATGTCGGCGCGGGGAGCAGCAGCCAGCAAGGCTGAGAGAGAGACAGCAATGGGTGAGCATGAAACCCGGCAGGCTGAGCAAAGATCCACAGCTGCAGCTGCTGTAACCATCCCACCTCTGCCACCAGTTAATTACAACTTGTCACAGTGGGGTAGGGGTAGTGCTACCTCAAATTTGGGTGTAGGATTGTTCTGTGTATGCCGGGTGTTTAAGTGCCCAGGGCACCCACAGTACGTTGGGGAACTACACAGGGGTATTAGGTATTGTACTACTGTATTGTACTATTGCTGATTTGTATTTGAGTGTGGTGTGTGTTCTATGCCATTATAGTAATGCCCAGTTATAAATATAGTGTGGTATTGTTATTACTGAGAGTATTGAGTCATATGAGGAATCATCCCGCCTACGTTGGGATCCCTCATAGGTGGAGACGCTGCACTGCAAGGAGAAAGAGCTCACCCCAGGCTCCCAGCAGCGGTGGCTTAGGCCTCCTGTGAGCAAGCACCATCCAGAAGCCTGGGGGCTTGCGAAAGCATACTACATCTGCATTGGAGGAATAAAGAAGCCCTTTTATTTTATATACCCTTGCCTAAGCCTCCGCCCGAACCTCCGGTGGTGAGTGCGGGACTGTCCCCTGCTGACAATCAACTATACTTGTCCATATCCAGAGTAAGGGGTCGCGGAACCCTTGAGTCCCCTGATGCCACCCGTGTACCACCCCACTGGGGCCGTGGTAAGCCCACACCACCTGGACTTGCCATGGACATTGTTGGGCCCCGATCACCAGCCTCTACCATCAGTGTTATTTCCCAAGCTGCTCCTGTTCAGGACTGTGTCATGACCACCCCCATTACATCCGCTTGTGCTGTGACCGCTAGTCCTACCACAACCGACCCACTCTACGTGTTGTCCCATTACCCAAGTGATAATGTGTCCCCATGTTTCTCAACTGATTACCAGGACTGGGATTTGGGGGATTTTACGGCCTGGTCTGATGATTCCAAGGGGGAAATACCAGCTTCAAGACGAATACCTGTTGCTAAATCCCCGGTGTCCTTTAAGTCCTTTAGAGAGTCCTCATTATCTCAGTAGCCAGAAATGCCTGGAGTGTCATCTCAGATGGACACTAGGTCTGGTAGCCCAAAACCAGAGCATCTGTCCGGGAACCTCAATTTTGGGTTCTGCCAGGCCAAGGAACTGGCAGGAAATTGTTAATATTTAGCAGATCGGACCAGGCTATAATACTCAGATACCGTCCAACCCATGAGTACGAGTTTCCATATGTGCCAGAACCCATCATGGACGAGATTGAGGACAATAGATCCGAATGTTTAAAGCAGGTGGTACTGGATTATTTGAGGTCCAAAACTACCCAACAAGAATGTATTGATCAGTCCAGGGTCTGTACTTTCATGAGGGAATGGGTAGTGGGCTGGTGTATATTTAAAGATCAGGTAGAACTCAGCCAGCAGCCTGGTCCTCCTAAAAAAAAACACTTTGTATGGACCAAGGATTTCAATGGGCAATTAGGAATCTTATTGTTCTTCATGTTGGAAAACATCTGTACTGTATGTTATCATTACTGTAATCAGTGGATGATATGTGCTATTTTTTAATGTCTGTAATGCCGTAACAATGGTTAAAGTCTATGCCATCTGATATGTAACCTTGTATTGTATTTCAGGCTCCAGGTTGACGGATGGTGCCCCAAATTGGTTTCCAGTGAGGACATGGGATTTTTCACTTAAAGGAGAGTGTAGCCATGGCTGGTTCTGGCTATACTTTTGCCCCCCTGTCATGTAAGTCCTTGTAGCTGTAGGCTGTGGCAGGCTATCATCTTGGGTTTTCCCCATCCTCAGGAAGCCTCCCGGAGTGACAGGGGTGGAAGTGGAGCTTGGTCTGTGTGCCGCCAATCTAGGTGCAGACCTTGCCCTTATCCTCTACACTAGGGAGGAAGCCATTCCAAATTATAGTCATTCCAGGTCTCTCCCTCAAGGGAGTGAGACCGCCCTCAGCCCCCTCAGGTGGGCTGAAGATAATACTAAGCAGGCTTGGGAGGCCTCAATTCTGCCAGGAGGCCTAGGCACCATCCAGCAGCCTGGGGGCTTGAGAAAGCATACTACCTCTGTTGTATAAGGGCTAGCTCACACTGCCTGCTACGCGACGTGCGGCACTCTTTGAGGCTGGTGGATGAGAGTTGTCACACTAGAAACTACTTGTGGTGGCAAAGTACAGCATTGACGCAACGCCATAACCCAAATTGAAATTTCGGGCTGCAGTCACGTCACATGAGCTGGTTAAGCCAATAAAGGCAAACCAGTTTTGTGACACGTTCGTCAGGCCCCCCACCACGCTCCCCAATCCCCGCGACCCAACTCCTGCAGCAAGCTCACAAGCCAATAAAGGCAAACCAGTTTTGTGACACGTTCGTCAGGCCCCCCACCACGCCCCCCAATCCCCGCGACCCAACTCCTGCAGCTAGCTCACAGATCGCTGGTTTGCAGGAGCGCGTGGCGGAGGCGCGCAGACGTAGCAGCCAGTGTGAGCTCGGCCTATCATCTGCAGTGGAGGAATAAAGAAGACCTTTTGTTTTATATACCCCTGCCTAAGTCTCAGTCTATTGGGTAGGGGTATGAGAGATATGTTTCACAGTGGGGACTGTCTCCAGTACACATGGAGGCTGCTGTGAATGGAGGCTTTGCACCAGATAAAAATCCAGTCTGAAAACAACCAAAAGCCTGTCCGTTTCCCCATACCAACGCGGACCCTCAGCATCTCCTGGAACCTAACAGTTATGAAGCACCACATCACCGGTAGCAAAGGCCAGATCTTCCAGAGGAAAAGGGAGGGGGATGCAGCGCTACAGAAACATAAAACAAATTTGGGGAATTAGTTTCCTGTGCCAGAAGTTTAGAACATTAACACTAATTATTTTGTAACGTTAAAGTGGCATTCACTCTTGGTTTTTTTTTGGGGGGGGGGGTGGGGGGAAACTTTGTGAATCAGTGTTTTTTCAGAGCTGAACTGCATTAATTTTAGCTCTGGGACCCCCTGCTTATCGAGATACCTCTAAAGGGGCTGCTGCTGCTGCAATCCCAGCTGGAATTAACTTCAATTGGATGTGCATTGGGGCTTCTTTGTTTACTGGTGTATATTTGAGGTCACTTTCACAGTAGCACTACAGTTTGCAGAACTGAATATATAAATATATGATACTGTGGGTTAAGTTTGTGTATTTGACTTTTAGTAGAAAACCTGAAACAAAATAGAACTATTGCAAGTATTCCTGTGATTTAGTTGGCATTTTGCTAGCCTATTAATAAATGAACTAAATAAACACACATGCCGCAATTATCTTTGCTGCACATGTAACCTCCTTGTAAGTGCAAACAGCTGACACACATACACTGTTCCCTGCCTTTCGCCTCTCGTGTCCGTGCTCAGGATGTAACTTGAAATGGACAGGGCTTCAGCCAATGATTTTGGACTCTGCTATGGAGGGACTAAGATATTGGAGTCTTTAACAGTCCCTGGCAGAGCACGCACGGGCACAGTGGGTGCTATCTTGAGGGACCTCAGGCCGAGCAGTAGCCAGGTCGTGAGTAGTACGATTCGACGCACGCTGGAAGCCCAGATTGCATTAAATGTAATGGTTTGGCTATTACTGAACCTAGCTCCTTAAGAACTCTTGGATGTATGGCATCGGGGTCAGGTGCTTTATTCACTTAAATTTTATCAGCTGCCAATGGACTTCTTCCTCAGTTAAGCAATTGTTTGTTAATATAGAGGCTGTGGCTTCCTCCTGCGGCACTTGTATTGCAATTGATTCTTCCCTGGAAAATACAGGCACAGCATTTGTTTAATACCTCTACTTTTTCCTTATCTCCAATAATTTGCCTGCCCATCTCGCACTGAAAGGGTCCTATATTTTCTTTTCTAATTTTTTGTTATTAAGGTATTAAACATATCTTTAAAGGGTTAATCTTACTTTCTATTGCAATATTTTGCTAATCTGATTGTCCATTTGTAATTGTTGTTAAATTTCTTATAATTCTGATATGATGCCTCAGTCCCTGCTGACTTCGAATCTAAACACCTGCCTCTTCTTTTCCAATTCCTCCCCTACCTGTTTATTTAGCCACATTGGTTTAGACTTATTTATTTTATACTTATTACCCAAGGGTATACCCTGAGAAGTGTACTTTTCTAACAATGTTTTAAAGACTGCCCATTTATCTTCCACATTTTAGCTGCAAAAATATCACCCCAATGTATCCCTTGTAGATTATTCCTCGGTTTATTAAAATCTGCTTTCAATAATGCCCCTCTCCTGGTTGGTTCCTCAATAATTTGAGTCATGTAATTGTCTTTAAGCACTCCCAAAAACCTGTTTCCTTTTGCTGTAATGCTAAGCTCATTGCCCCAGTCTACAGTATGTCTGGATAATTAAAATAAACCATTATGCAAACATGACCTGAAGTCATGTGAAACATGATGGCTTCTCCATTTGCAAAAGTATTTTGGCTTCCTCTATCTCACAGATATTTGGTGGTTTATAGCATATCCCTACAAACATTTTCTTTATACTTTTACCTCCACTGCTATTTTGTATCCACAAGGTCTCTACATTTTCATCATTCCCTTCATAAACATCTTCCCTTATAATTAGGGTGACCATTTGTCCCAGTTTTGCCGGGACAGTCCCGTTTTTTTATTCCTGTCCCGGTTGCCGGTCCGTCCCGGTTTTTGGCCCTGGTCCCGCTTCTTGTAGCAGGATGCAGTGGCGCACAATACGGGGGCGCTGCGCGATGCGGCGGGGGCGGCGCACAGGTGGTGAGGAGAAGATGCGGTAGCAGGTGAGGATTTGCAGAATGCCGGGGGGTTGGGCTTTTGGAGAATGCCGGCCGGGCCACAGGGCATTGGTTGAAGGTTGCCGGGGGCGGGTCTTTGTAGGATGCCGGCCGCAGGGGATTGGTTGGAAGCCGGGATGGGGCTTTGCAGGATGCCAGGCCGCAGGGGACTGGTTGGAGGACAGAGCACACTGAGCTGCTTCCTTCTCAGTGCAGGTAGAGGTGTGTATGTGTCTCTGTGAGTGCGTGTGTGTGTATGTGTGTGTGTCTCTGTGAGTGTGTATGTCTCTGTGAGTGTGTGGCTCTGTGAGTGTGTGTGGCTCTGTGGCTCTCTCTGTGTGTGTGTGGCTCTGTGTGTGTGTGTGTGTGTGTGTGTGTGTATGTGTGTGTGTGTGTGTGTGTGTGTGTGTGTCTCTGTGTGTGAGTGAGTGGCTCTATGTGTGAGTGTGTGTTTGTCTGTGAGTGTGTGGCTCTGTGTGTGAGTGTGTGGCTCTGTGGCTCTGTGTGTGTGTGTGGCTCTGTGTGTTTGGCTCTGTGTGTGTGTGTGTGTGTGTGTGTGTGTGTGTGTGTGTGTGTGTGTGTGTGTCTCTGTGTGTGACTCTGTGTGTGTGGTTGTGTGTGTGGTTGTGTGTGTGTGGCTCTGTGTGTGTGTGGCTCTGTGTGTGTGTGGCTCTGTGTGTGGGTCAGTGGCTCTGGGTGGGGGTCAGTGGCTCTGGGTGTGTGTGGGGTATGACAACGGGACGCATTATGGCGCCAAGGCATCACGTGATGCCACATTGTCATGGCAACATGTCACCGCCTGATTGCAGTGTCTCGTTGTCGTAGCAACGGGGTGCGTCACGTGATGTTATTTGTTTTATAAATAATTTTTTAATGTGTCCCGGTTTTTCATTTTGAAAATCTGGTCACCCTACTTATAATAGGTTTTAGATCCGGTTTAACATATAAACATACTCTTCTATTTGCTTGATCCTTCCGAAAAAGGGAATAACCCTCTCAATTAACTGCCCAGTCATGAGTTTCATCACACCATGTTTCTGTAATACCTATGATATCATACTGCTCCCTTGAAGCAATTAATTCAAGCTCCCCCATTTTATCTGTCAGGATTCTTGCTTTAGCACGCATGCATTTAAGGTTTTCTCCAGTCAATGCTATTATCTTGTTGAAAGCAAAGAGAGATGCGATGCACAACCAAGTAATGAAGAGAGATAGGGTGAGTTCCATGAAAGAAATCTGTAGTTTAGAGTATGCTAAAATGGAGGTATAGCCAGTCACCTACATGTTTCGAACTAAGCGCTTAGAGGATCAGGATCATCTTGTTATATTGGTGCCTAGTGATAATTACATTATAAATATCTTTGAATTACTTACATGACTGTGGTATGTTTCCCTTTGTCTGACCTACGGACGTGTGTTGGATAAAGTATAATGGAGGAGGACTCTGTCCATAGAAAGAGGGTTGTGCACGCAATCAGACATTCAGGTGATAGTGGGGTACTAAGCTGCCAGTGCGCTGGTTATGGGGAGTTCCTGAAGTCCCCAAATTATAGGTATATTGATGACCTGTTCTTTGTGTGGACTGATACTGCGGATCAATTATTATAATTTTTTGAATATCTTAATAATCTTCGCTCTCCAGTACGCCTCACAAACACATGGAGTACACAGCAGCTTGCCTTTCTGGATGTCCTCATTACACAAACCAACGGTGAGTTACATACTGATCTTTACAGAAAGAGTACTGACAGGAATGCCATTCTAAGAGCATATAGTCACCATCCTCCTTCACTTATTGATGCATTACCATTTTCACAGAAAGTGCGTGTCTGTGATATCACGAGCAGAGAGGATAAAATAAAACCAGCCATTGGAGATCTGCGTAACAGATTCCTGGCTAGGGGATATCCTCCTGCAGTGTTGGACCGGGCACTGGACAAAGAGGTAAATGCTATCAAAAGGAGGAAGGAAGACAGACTTGTATTCACGACTACTTATAGTCAAGCTGGTGGTTTTGTAAAATCTACCATTTTAAAACATTGGCATATCTTACAAAATTATGACATCCTTTCTGCAAGTTGCTGTGCACCACCTATGGTTGCCTTTAAAAGAGGGAGAAACTTGTCAGACAGCCTGATACATGCAGACAATGAGGGTAACTCCAAAACCCCTCATTTTCTGATGGGAGGCAGGCCGGGTAACTTTAGGTGTTTGAGCTGTTCGATATGCAATAGCCTTCTTACTGGCAATATATTCTGCCACCCGAACAGTGGTAAAGAAATTAAAATCAAGGATAAAATGACATGTAGATCTGATTTCGTTGTGTACATAATAAAGTGCCCATGTGGTCTTCTCTACGTGGGGAAAACCATAAGAATGCTTAAAACTAGATTCATAGAGCATAAAAGTGTCATTAGAAAAGGTACGGATCCCTCTGTGCTACTGCAGCACTGTGTGGAACACAATCTGAACTTTTCACATAGTGTCTGTTTATTTTTGTTATTGTAATGCAAAGGGGTCATCTTTTTCTATACCAATTGAGAATAAAATAATAAAAAATAGATTAAAAGAAATAAAAGAATGTCACTTTGCCCATTAATGTCTCTATATTTATTACTCTGTAAGCAAGCATTCAAAACACCTATGAGAAGACAGCATGACTGCATCTCACTACTAAACGTTGGGATCATTTAGCAAATATTCTATCAAACACTGGTACAAAACAGCAACAACAGACTTATCGAGTGAAAAAAATCCCATTGTTTTTGCATGCAATTTTTTTCTAAATGAATTCTAGTGTTGCTTTTTAAAAAAAAATGTATTGCACCAGATTTTGCAGCAGTAAGACTTTGATATACCGTAAATCCCAATACAGTCTTGGTTGACCACTATGGGACACAGAGAACAAAGGAAATCACTCAAGAACCTTTCCTAACATTTGCTTTAGGCTTGTCTGGGTAAAGCAGATATCAGAGCAGCTGAACATTCTCTTGGCTGTGGTAGTCCAGAAGAAGTGCAGATTTGTTGTTGGCTGTGATACCTTTTAATGGATCAACAGGAGAGTTCTTTTTAGATTAAATTACAGTATTAGAGCTTTCAAATCCTCGCCGGTCTCTTCTTGACATGATATTACTGATTAAAAAAGAGACCTGTGAGATTACAAAAAGTCTGTACACTATAATTGAATGTATGAAGAACTCTCTTGTTGGTCCATTAAAAGATATCACAATCTACAACAAATATTACACATAGAAAAAACACAGTAGGCCAAAGGAAAAAAATAGATTTAAAATCACTCAAAGTTATCATAGATAGCCATTATTGACTGTTAAAGGCTCTTTAAGTGACTAATCCTCTTTCCACTAAAGCACACACGTCTGTTTAAATAATGACCAGCATCCCCACATGTTTAAAGCTATACCACTTTAGCGAACGGAGATATAAGCTGGAAAAGGTGGTAAATAATGTCAGCTGCATTATCATTCCAAAAATATCAGCTACAGTAAATCCCATACTCTGACATTCTTCTGTAAGGAATTGACTGGGTCAGTATAGTAATAATAATAAAAAAAAACTATAAGCAATTAAATAAGAGTAATAAAAATGTTTTCTTTACACAGGTGACATACTCACCTGGATCGTACCTGCTCCCTCCAGTATGTGTTGTTCTGCCAGACTAGGAAGGCTCTGCCACTATACTGCATCTCTTGCCAGGCTTCTCGGGACAGGTTCTCTCTCGTTCTCTCTCGTTCTCTCTCTCTCTCTCGTTCTCTCTCTCTCTCGTTCTCTCTCTCTCTCGTTCTCTCTCTCTCTCGTTCTCTCTCTCTCTCGTTCTCTCTCTCTCTCGTTCTCTCTCTCTCTCGTTCTCTCTCTCTCGTTCTCTCTCTCTCGTTCTCTCTCTCTCTCTCTCGTTCTCTCTCTCTCTCTCTCTCGTTCTCTCTCTCTCTCTCTCTCTCTCTCTCTCTCTCTCTCTCTCTCTCTCTCTCTCTCTCTCTCTCTCTCTCTCTCTCTCTCTCTCTCCTCCCTGCTCACATGCTCCTCTCTACCTATATCTCTCCTAACGCCACCTTCTGTGATGTCATCCTTCTTGGTATCTGTAAGAGGTCCTTAACCCCTGTCTAAAAGGGCTCCACATAGAAAGCTTGGATCTGACTGATGAGTCTAGCAGGGATCTTGTTAATTACAACTACAGACAATTAGTCAGCCACCACCTGGCTCATCAGTCAGGTAAAAAAGCCTCCTGCGTAAACTGCAGGGGATCTCTCTAGCACTAAGGAAGTGTGTGCTGACAGAGAGAGATTCCAAGGAACCAAACCCTCTATTCCAGGACACAGAGATCCCTGGAACCCGCCAGTGGGTGCACCACACGGACACCAAACAAGACCAAGACTGAGGAAAAGAGCCCCTGATAACAGGTACCTCTTTGGACTTTGGGTCAGAGGTTGATAAGAGGCCTAGCCTCCCAGCCCTTCAGATAGGGACTGGGGAGTGAGTCAGCCATTACAAAGGGATAGGCTGTTTGTTTATTTGTATGCTGCCTGAAAGCTGTGTTGTTTTTGGAAGATACGAGCTAAATAAAAGCCACTGTTTATTTCCCCAATCTATGTCTCCCTGGTTGTACCTCTGCACTCATTTCCTACAGTATCCTATCATCTCAGTCCTTCCCTTGGTTCATATTCATATTCATTCAAAGGTCATTTTCCATCAGTATACTTATTTGTGTTCATAGGTAGAAATGAGCAACATTTCTTGACGGATTTGGATCCACAGTGGATTGGTTGGTTCCTTTGGTCCGCGGATTTCAGCGGATCAATCTGGAAAAAGGCGATTCACGTTTTGAAGATTTTTTTTATTATTATTACCAATACACTCCACGGATTCTGCTACTCGTCGACAGATTTGTAGAATTAAAACCACGGATTCAGCAATCCGTTGACGGATTCAGCAATCCGTTGACGGATTCTTAGCTATCAACCAACGGATTGCTGAAATTGCGGATTGGATTCTACAAATCTTTCCATGGGCTGTATCCAATGGCGGTTTTTGAATCCGCGCAGACTGAAACCGCCCAAATCCGTTTGGGGATTTTACACCGCAAAACGTTTTTGGGGGTTACATCAGCGAAACACCAGGAAAAGGATTTGGGTGGATTCACCAATTTCTATTCATAGGGGTGCTATACTAAAAACTGAAAGTTTGTGGGTGACAGGGCTCACCAGCATCAAACAAAATAAATACAAATTAAAAAGTCCAAAATATAGTTGCTACTGCTTTTCCTGAGATCATCAATTCACGGTCCAAAATATTCACATCTCCCCAACAGCCTGAACCTTTCATTTTCTTACTTTAATTCTCACAATGGGTGTTCCTATACAATAATTTTCTAGTTATTTTGCAAATGGAATTGCATATCATGCTTCAATTTACTGCATGGTACTTAACTGCCCTATATTTGTTTCAAGTGATGTTACATCAAAGTGTATCTGTCAGCAATAAAATTAAAATAGGAAAGTGAAAACAGATGGCTTGGTAAGAATGTCCTACTGAAATGATATACAGTATATTTTTTGTTAGTCTCCAACCTATCCACAGGTAGTCAGCTTACTGCAAATTAGATTCTACATCTGTCTCTTGTAAAGTAAGTTCACATTTTAATGTAAGGAGAGTTGCGAAAAACTATTAAGATTTTCAGACATGGTCATGTGAACAAGGTCATGAGCAGATTCATTTATCAAGGCACTGACAAGACAAATAAAAAAATCACTTGCATGGGGTGGCATATGTGATGCGCTGAGTGCCATGGTCACATTCTAGGAGAACTTCACGCACAAGAGGCATGATCCATGGCATAAAAGATCCATAAAGGTCTCACCCGGCTTGCGGTACCGACCACACTTCAATAAAGTGTGTCGGTAGTGTATGTGTTACGGAAATTTCGTCTCAGCTGGCGACTGAACTTAATAATTAATTTCGGACTAACAAGACCCCAGACATCTCATTCTCTACTCTTTGGGAAGCAAACACAGCAGTATTAGAAGGATCAATCATTAAAATATCCTCACATAAGAAAAAAAAGAGACAAGCTGAAATGCTGTACACGCGGCTGGCAGCCCTGGAGACACAGCATAAACTAACACATGCAACATGTATATTAAGCCACATGATTAAAATAAAAGGTGAATTTAACCTCTGCCTATATGACAAACTAGAAGAAGCCATGAAATGGACCTCCAAAAGGTACTATGAGAAGGATAAGGCTACGCTTATAGTGCCGGCGAAGGGGACGCAACGGCGACGTTAGGCTACGGTCGCTGGAAAAATCAAATTGAGATGACTTCCAGCAATCGCGGCCAAGCAGTCGCGTGGCGCTTACTATAAGCGAATGCGACGACGGCAATGCATTTGTTTTGATGCGACGTCGCTGGCGCTGGCGACGGTACTATAAGAGCAGCCTAACAAGGCTCATGGCATGTTAGCTAGAAAACTGAGAAACAGACAGTCTATCAATAACATACACTCCATAAGACTGAAGGATGATTCCCTCACCTATGTTCCCCATGTAATTCTGACTGAGTTCCACACTAATTTTCAAAAACTATATGGGGGCCGGCAGGATGGGCTTGCATAGGCCTCCCCACCAGGAGTAATTTCCTTCTTAAATTCTTCTCAGCTTTCAAAACTACAGACCCATCGACAGACCACCCTTAATCTCCCTGTCTCCTCAGAGGAGGTCGCACTAGTCATCAAAAACCTAAAGAATGGTAAATCACCAGGACAGTGGCTTCTCAAACAGCCATTATAAAAATTATCCAACATCATAACACACGCAAATGTTTAATGGTTTCCTAAAAGGTAAGGAAATGCCAACAACCATGTCCCTGGCCAATATCACTCTTATACTATACAAGGTAAAGACCCAACCAACTGTGCCAGCTATCACCCTATGGGGCTTATGCAGAGAGGAACGTTATTTAATGTGAAAACGGCAGGAAAATAGCCACAGAATTGGAGTAAGTTATGGGCGTATGCTGAAAGCTGCGTTACCTCTTTTTTCAGATGAGATTCAAAATTGCCAAGTTTTTCTGGCTACTGTACATTGAACTCGCTATAATATAGGGCAGAATGGCGAGTTGCAGTGCATCTATGCTACCTGCATACCACCCTATTTTAACATGGCGAATTTACCAATCTCGCCACGTGTTTGGCAATTTTTAAAGTAAAGAAACCTGCTGTAGCGAATTTTATGAATCTCTCCATATTCTCTGCAGGACAAGCTTCTCTGGTGCGTATTTTCGCCAAAAGATGGCGCTATTTCCCTTCTCTATCCTCTCTGCATAAGCCCCTATATCTCTTATAAATTCAGATATAAAAATATTTGGTAAAATCCTGGCCAGTCGACTGAATGTCTACCTCATAGAGACAATTCACTATGACCAGGTTGGCTTTGTACCCACAAGACAGGCAGTCGATAACATCTGACGAATGGTAGACCTGATTTATAGAGCACAAACTTCCCAGGTTCCCACAATGCTAGTTTTCCTCGATGCTGAGAAGACATTCGACAGGTTGGACTGGAACTAACTAATAGCTCCCCTCCAAACTTTCGGACTCACAGGTCCATTTCTCACAGCCATCCGTGATCTATATCAAAAACCCTGAGGAAAGATTCGATATTCAGAACGTCTTTCCAACCCAATTGTCATAGAAAATGGAACAAGACAGGGATGTCTACTATCCCCCTTATTATCTGCTTTATCCATTGATCCACTAGCAGCCCATATAAGATTACATCCTGATATCCGAGGGGTACAGCAGAAACAACTTTACCATACGGAAGTGAGGTGGTTGAGTCGAGGACGTGTGCGCCAGTGTTTCGTTGCTTTAAAAGAGGAAGTAGCCAAATACTTAAAACAAGAACAAGACAATTTCCTGAGCTTGAAATTATGTCCTGGAATCATGATCTTTTCTTCTTTTGTGACGTTACAACATATCTAAATAACCTCAACATTCAACTTCAGGGAACAAATAAGCTTATATTTCAACTTTATGCAGCAGTGAAGGCTTTCAAAATTCAACTGTAGCTTTTCAGAAGTCCGCTGCTGAAAGGTGAAATGTGTCACTTTCCCACTTGTGCACAGCATATACCTCAGCACAAGCACACCAAGCTAGAAGAAAAATATGCTATGAAAATTGATGGTCTGATTGAAGAATTTGACAGAAGACTCACTTTGTCTAAAGAAGAAGACATTCAATTGAAGATGATTGAAGATCCCTTTTCAGTGGATCCAGCAGACATGCCATTCAATTGCAGTTGAACATTATTGATCTGCAGTGTTCGACAGATTACAGAAATAAGCACAGAGAAAGCAGTCTGCAGGAATTCTACAGCAGTATGGACAGTGAAAAGTACCAAAATCTTATTGGCGCTGCAATTAAAACATTCAGCATTTTTGGCAGTACCTACATTTTTGAACAAATGTTCTCTACAGGCATACCCCGCATTAACGTACGCAATGGGACCGGAGCATGTATGTAAAGCGAAAATGTACTTAAAGTGAAGCACTACCTTTTTCCCACTTATCGAGGCTTGTACTGTACTGCAATCGTCATATACGTGATTAACTCATGTAAATAACGCATTTGTAACAGGCTCTATAGTCTCCCTGCTTGCGCACAGCTTCAGTACAGGTAGGGAGCCAATATTGCTGTTCAGGACGTGCTGACAGGCACATGCGTGAGCTGCCGTTTGCCTATTAAGCGAGATGTACTTACTCGCGAGTGTACTTAAAGTGAGTGTCCTTAAACCGGGGTATGCCTGTATCATGAAAATGAACAAAAACAAACAACGTTCTTGTTTGAATAATGACAATTTGGAAGACATTTTGAAGACGTTTACTACAAATATGAACCCGGAATACAACAAGCTTGTTGCTGAAAAGAGGTGTAATACCTCTCATTAAGTTTGTGAGATGATTAGGAAATGTAAAGTGTTTTAAATGTAATTTTGTTTCAAGTAAACATGGTAAATAAATGTATAATGTTGAATAATAAATGCTGTTTACCCGTGCAGCCGAATCTGTTTTCCTTGGAGCATTTCGGCCCTTCTCACTTTACAAGTTGTGCAGGCCTGCTCTATACCAACCAAGGTCATTAATAACCAAGTTAAAACTCAAGTTGTCAAAGTACCGATGCTTGAGGTGCTCCACTTACAATTTTAACCCAACCTGAAAAAGTTCCATTTATGACAGCTCTCTGTTGTCTATCCTTCCACCAGTTTTCAATCCAGGTGCAAATATTTTTTACTGAGACCAAAATCTTTTATTTTGTACACTAATCTCTTGTGTGATCAAAGCCTTTGCAAAATCTAAACAGACCATATCAACTGCATTACCTGGTCTAAATTCCTACTTACCTCCTCAAATAAACTAACATGATTAATTTGGCATGATTTATCCTAATAACCTTTATACACTCATAAATAAGCTTTTCTAACAGTGTTTTAAAGACTGCCCATTTACAGTATCTTCCACATTTTTCCCAGCAAAAACCATCATCCCAATTTATTCCTTGTAAATTATTCCTCAGTTTATTAAAATCAGCATTTCTAAAATGTTAAGTCTTTGTTGAACCCATATAATAAGGCTTTTGATAATTTATTTGATATAGTATAATACCATATTATGATCACTGTTTTCCAAATGTTCCCTGACTTGAATATTTGTTATTACTTCTACATTGTTTGAAATCACCAAGTTC
Organism: Ascaphus truei; assembly: GCF_040206685.1. Taxonomy (NCBI): domain Eukaryota; kingdom Metazoa; phylum Chordata; class Amphibia; order Anura; family Ascaphidae; genus Ascaphus; species Ascaphus truei. Next base: position 415,772,649 of record NC_134483.1, on the reverse strand, counting down.
AATAATGCCCCTCTCCTGGTTGATTCCTCAATAATTTGGGTCATGTAATTATCTTTAAGCACCCCCAAAAAACATTATTATTTTAGTAGCAATGCTAATCTCATTGCTCCAGTCTATGGCTGTCCAGTCTGGATAATTAAAATCAAACATTATGCAAATATTATCTAGTTTTGATGCCTTCTCCATTTGCAAAAGAATTTTGGCTTCCTCTATCTCACGGATATGTGTTGGTTTATAGCATACCCCATCAAACATTCTCTTTATACTTTTACCTCCACTGCTATTTTCTATCCACAAATAGGATTTAAATCCTGTTTAACATATAAACATACTCCACCAACTCTCCTATTTGTTCAATCCTTCCAAAAAGGAAAAAACTCTCTAAATGAACTGCCCAGTCATGAGTTTCATCCCACCATGTTTCCGTAATGCCTATTACATCATACAGCTCCCTTGTAGCTATTAATTCTGTCTCCTCATTTTATCTGGCAGGCTTCTTGCATTAGCAAGCATGCATTTAAGGTTTCTATTGTATTCTGTGCTATTGTTATTTTGCCTGATCCTACCTTTCTACTCAATTGGATTTAGTCTTTAAAAGTTTTCTAGTATTAACTGTATTTCATATGGGTGCCTCCCTGCTTGCAAAACTCAGACTCCCCCCAACTCCACCCAGATGACCTATAGCTATTTCCCCATTCCTATCTATTCTGTCTAGTCCACTAGTCCATCTTGCTTGTGAGGCCCCATCCACAGAAAAGTGGCAGACTAAGGAGAGCAAAAGACTTGGGCTAAACCAAAAACTATAAAACAGATGTAGCCAAGTCCCATTGGACTACAAATTCTATGGCCCCTTTAGCACTGTAAGTCCCAGTAAAGAGTGGGCAGTGTTGGGAACAAATCCTGCAGGGCCTGGTTATATTGTTATATGTGTGTTACCTAATAAAGTACAGGAGTAGCCTTACAAGGGGAGCCTATTACTGATAGGAGGCCGGCTTACAAGCCACTCCCCTGGGAAGGAGGGGGTTTCCCTCTAGAGGTTAGAGGCTATGAGGACACCGCAGTACGTCTCCCCTGGACAGGAGTGGGCTGAGGCCTTGCCCTGTTAGGGGGCAAGGTATGCTGAGGAGGGGTGCTCAGGTCCTCAAGCCCAGAGTACTGCCTTCAGGGAATGGAACCTGTAACGCTGTACTGAACCAAATAAACCCCAGTTATATTATCTCTGGTGTGATGTTTGGAGTGTGAGTACATAAGTAGTAAGTTAATTGCCTATGAAGTTCATCCTGGCTGCACCAGGATCCACCTGGGCTGGAGGTGATGCGCGGACTGAAAAACCATCACTAAGAGCCTGTCCTCCCTATACCATCACGGAGATCTCAGGCCTTTTGCTCTACCTAACAGGTATGCACCAGCACCAGAATACACCGGTACCTTTATGATCTCACAGGTTGGGGGAAAAGGTGCTACACAGGTTTAGGCACATGTGAAGGAAATATTTATCAACAATAAAGAGTAAGGAACCTCTCATGATTATACGCTATAGCCTAATATACATTGGGCCATACTGTAGTTAGGAGCTTACAGGGCCACATATTAAAGCAGCAATATTAATTAATAGGTGGTCGGCAGTTAAAATGGTTTGAAGGTGGCCCGTTATGCTTGATGATGGTGTCATTGAACTTCCAATTAAGAATTAATACATTTCCTTTTAAATTACTACAAAGAGTTTTTCTGGTCTTTTTGCACGGAAAGCATACTTACTTATTGAGGAAAAGTTAAATAAAAGTACTAAAATGATCCAGGGTTGTTTAGAATTTACATGACATTGACCCCCAAGGACTGTAACAGTAACAAAAGAAGCCAAGCATAAAATGTTTTTATATCTTTGTTGGAGGGGTTATGCTGACAGGGGTGTGTGCTGGGCTAGGTGCCTAGAGAAAGTAGTTAGACCACCCAGGTAAGTTCTAGAAGGGGGGGAGGGATCGGGAAAACCCTTGTATACGATAGTGGTTATACTGCTATGATATACAATGGATAAGTTGTTAGGTGGTTAGATGTTTTAACCCCTTGGCTATGATGTCTCATAAAGGGTTAATGCATTATTTATTTTGAGAGTATGCCAGGTGTATACAGTGGTGAGAAAAGATTTTTCAAAAGGATCTTCATATATTTCAAACCTAAAATGTCATTATATCTTAATCTAAGTGCTAATAATAAAGATAAAGTGATCAAACAAATGATACTTTTTCAACATTTATTTATCCACAAATTATTTATCCATTCAATATCCATATGTGAAAAGGTATGTAACCCTTTAATTTCAGTGCCCCTTGAGCAGCAATGACTTAAACTAAACGTTTCCTGTAACTGCTGGTCAGTCTCACACCGGTTTTGAGGAATTTGGCCCATTCCTCTGTAGCCGAGCTCCCCGCTTAGCTTCGGTGCGTGGAGGGAGACTACTGGGTGGTCGGATGCCGTAGGAGCTCCGCGGCGGACCGGCAGGCATCTTAGGTCTTGCACATGCACAGAGAGAGCCGTGTGCATGTGCAGTCAGTAGTTGCAGTGGCGATCTTAGAAAACGGCTCCGAAAGGGACTACATGTCACAGAATCCCCTAGGAGAGGCAGGGGAGATAGGTGTGGTGCGAAGAGAGCGTACACTCAGTCGGAAGGAGGATGGCGAGGGAAGAGGCTGTGTCCAGCTAGGCCAGTTCTCCCGCGCAGGCCCCAGCTAGGCCTCTGAGGCCCTTCCAGCTTGTGCGTGCTGCAGGGAAGCCCCAGATAGGAACGCTTCCCCTAAGCTCACAGCAGTTGAATTGAAGCGGTGACCGGATGGCCATGTGGTGATCTGTGGCCTGCGCTCTGGGACCATACCATGGGCCACCCTATAGCCATTAAGGGAGACACTTCTGCTGGAGCTCCCTCAAGAGACGGACACCACATGTAAGGAGAGGGGGGTTTGGAGACCCGCATCGTGGGATCACGTTGCAGCCCTGCTGATTCAGGATCTCCAGTATACCCTAGTCTGGCCTGAGACCAGGAAGATACCACCGTGCACCACGATCTCACATAGGGATAGTGCTACTTCACACTTTGGGGCGGGCCTTGTTCTGTGGACACCGGGGTGGTTAGGTGCCCAGGGAACCCTCAGTATTTTGGGGAACCCTACTGGGGTGGTAAACACTGTGTGAGTATTGTGTTGCGGGATATTATATTGTAATGTATTGATATATGTGCGTGTGTTAGTAAATAATATATATATATATATATATATTTATATATATATATATATATATATATAAAACTGTCATTGGTTCCTGTGAGGGGTTATCCCGCTACACTGGGATCCGTCCCAGGTGGAGGCGCTGTACCAAGAAAGAAAGAGATTACCCCAGGCTCCCAGTGGCAGAGGATTAGGCCTCCTGTAAGCAAAACAGGTAATCAGCACGCGTGGTTCCCATAGGCATAGGGAAAGGGGGCTACACCTCCTTACAGAACTGCTTCAACTCAGTGATATTTGAGGGCTTCCTTGCATGGACATAAAACTTCAGGTCCTGCCACAACATTTTGATGGGGTTTGGGTCCAGACTTTGACTAGCCCATTCTGAAACACATAATTTCTTCTTCTGCAGCCATTCCTTTGTAGATCTGCTTGTATGTTTAGGATCATTGTCTTACTGCATGACCCACTTTCACTACAGGCAAGTGTGACACATTGTGTGAGCATTTGCATGTAATTTCCCAGAATCCCTTGCTGCAGTAGAAGCACTGTATGCTAGGTGATAATGCTGATAGGCAGGGTTGCAGACCTGTCTAAGACATGTGAATGTGCTCGCAAGTGATATTCTTTATTGGATATATATGTAGCTCCAGTAAGAAATGGGGGCTATATATCTTTCTCCTATTGGTGTAAGTCCTGCTGAGGGCAGGCCGCCAGTAGTTATCATGGGTTTCCTCAGCTTCAAGCCCTGCCAGGATTGGTGGAGGTAGGCACCTGACTCTGTGTGCTGGCCAGAGACACAGGGGAAGGGCCAGCTGACATCATGAGGGGCAGGGCTGTCTCTATTTAGTGGGCTGTTCCTGTAAGTGACAAGTAGTTCCATTCTGTCCTGGGAGCAGAGAGAGTGGGAGAGAAGTTAGTGAGTGCTGAAGCAGAGCCTGAGCTTGGAGCATGCCAGTGAGAGGAGAGCAGAGATTCAGCCACCTTGAGTAGAGCTGATAGCACCATAGTGCAGTGGACCAATGCTCCTCACCCTGCAGAGGGTGAGGGGAGAGTTAGCCTCACCCCGAGAGCCTATACCTTGGGGTGGAAGGTGTGGGGTATTGGAGCTCCGGACAGCCCATCCTGAGGGTGTACTTCTGGAGGGAAGGAGAAGAAGGAAAAGCCTGTAACCTGCTGCTGTTGCTGTGTGCTGTATCACTGCGGTGTGACAATAAAGACATTGCTGCTTTTATACAAAGACTGTGTGAGATTGGAATCTCTCTTCCCTGAGTGGGAATTCTCTGTAAGGGTTCCACCCCATATCCCTGGGGCTTATAGAGATGGAGGCGCTGCATCATTGCTAAGAAGATGGAGGCATATACCCCAGAAGCCTGTCCCTGTTATCCCCTATACCAACGCGGGAGGCTCAGGCCCTCCTGTTCCTCACAGGTATGCACCACCAACATACATGTAGCCAGCCCTCACTACACCCCCTAGAGGTCCAGTATGCGACCGGGGGGGGGGGGAAACATGGGTTACATATATATATATAGATATATATATAAAAAAAATTGTATATAGAATTAGATGAAATTTGAAAGAATATATCAGGGGCAAGGCAGCGGAAGGGTTTGCAGAAACGAGCTGCATCAGAGTGTATAGAATATGGGCCTAAATCAGGCACTGGATCGTCTTTGTAACATATAAGGTTTTTTTTTTTCTAATGCACAAATTATTACATTTTTGTCCACTGAACAAAAGAAAAAAAGATTTTCCAACTGGTCCTGAGAACATGTTACTATCTAATCTTTCTCATCTTTGAAACATTAACAGTACAGTAGTTCATATTTGTCATTATGGCAAGTTTAACCACCCACTTTTCATTTTCTTCTTCCTCTTATGTTATTTTCTCTTCTCTGTTAACAGGACCAGCAAAAGCCCAGCAAAAACACCTCTTTGTTTCTGTCTACAGGAACAGCACTCCTTCGAGTGGCAATGTGTTTTGCAGGATGCAGTGTTGCTGATCGACGAGCAGAGGACTTGTGCTCATGATTATGAAGCACCTGTGCCGGCTTCAGTTTGTACTGTTCTAGCGTGTGCTGTGCGGATGAAAAGCTATGTTAATGAACATTAGGGAGGACAGGCTACGAAAACAAAATAAATTGCTGTTATTATAAAATTTATAGTATTACAGAGAGCAATAAGCCACACGACTGGATGACATTTCAATAATAGCAA